>NC_073252.2:65555984-65859015 GCF_029289425.2 Pan paniscus | reverse complement strand
GCCTTCACTTGATTGAATGAGACCTATCCACACTATAGAGGACCATCTGCTTTATACAAAGTTTGCTAATTTAAATGTTAATCATATCTTAAAAATACCTTCACAGCAATGTCTAGATTGGCATTTGAATAAAAGCTTGGCATTATACATATCCTAGCCAAGTTGACACATAAAATTAGCCATCATGCACGAGAAAGGCAAACCTAATTAAGAAAAATTTCTAATCAATTTAACCAAATAATATTTTAACATTCTCTAATTACTTTATATGGTAGAATGACATAATTTAGGCTTAATGAAATATAGGCTTAAAATTAAAGAAGAAATAAATATTACATAATACTAAGCAAAGAGCTGGGGAAGATATTAATATTGGACAAAATACACTTTAAAGCAAAAATTGTTACAAAGGGCAAAAAGAACAATATATATTGAAAAAAGTGTCAACTGTCAATTCATAAACATCACATAACAGGTATAAACATACATGCATCAAACAATAGAACCCCAAAGTATATGAAGCAATAATTGACAGAATTTTAAAAAGAAATACATAGTTTTGCAATAACATTTGAAGACTTTAATACCTCACTTTAAATAGTGATTATAGCACCAAGGATGAAGCTCATTACAAAAATGGAGCACCTGAATAACATTATAAAACAACTAGACCTTACAAGTCTATACAGAACTCTCTCTCTACCTAAGAATAGCAGAATGTGAGAATTCTTCTTCTGTGCACATGGAACATTCTGAGATAGACCATGTATTAGGAAAAAAATCTGTTCTCAATACATTTAAACATATTAAAATTATACAAAAGATCTTATCTGACCACAATTCAATGTCAAAGGAATGATGTAATGAAAACTAAAAACTCAACAAATCCCTGCAAGATAAACAACACATCCTTAAACCACCAATTGATCCAATTAAAAATTTACAAGACAAAGTAGAAAATACTTTGAGATGAATGAAAACACGAAGCCAGCATTCAAAAACTGTGAAGTAAAGCCAAAGCAGGATCACATAGAATTTTATAGCTGCATATACCTACCAAAATTGTGAGTCATAAGCCCTGAAACAGAAAAACAGATCATGTTTCTGCTTATTTAGGATAAGGAGCCAATGCACAGTCCTCTTACCTCTTCCACCTCAGAGACCTCAGTGCAGTTCACAAGGAGCTCCTTTTAACCACCCTCATCAGGACTAGTGCCTGTGTTCAGCACTGGGATATTCATGGGCAAACCAGGGGGGCCTTCAGCTCTGCCCAACTGTGTCCTGCTAACCCTGCAAAAGAAGCTCAAGACACCAGGCATCCAACTATCCAGCCCTTCACCTGAGAAAACAGAGAGCACCTCATAATAAATAAAGATTAAGTCTATGCCCATCTGCTTCTGTGGAAACTGGATTTCACCTGAAAACACTATCTACTGGTCAGTAGGTCAATGTCCACAGCCCACTAGAAAACCCACTGGCAGAAGTGCATAGGACTATAGAGTAAAACCAAAAGATCCTACCCAACACAACACTCTCCAGATAAGAAGGAACCAGTGTAAAAATTTTGTCACAATAAAGAATCTTAATTTGTGATACCACCAAAGGCTTACTGTAGCTCTCCAGCAATAGTCCCTAGTAAAAATGGAGGCACTGAGATAACAGATGAAGAATTCAAAGCATGGATTGCAGTGAAACTCAATGAGATCCAAGATAATATTGAAAATCAACACAAAGAAACCTGTAAAACAATATAGTAAATAAGGGAAAAGGTAAATATTTTACAAAGAAACTAATCTGAGCTACTGGAATTAAAAAACTCATGTTAGGAATTTCAAAATGCAATCAAAAGCTTTATCAATACACTAGACTGAACAGAATAAAGAATTTCAGAGCTTAGAGGTTAGGTTTCAAATTAACCAAGGCAAACCAACATGAAAAAAATTAAAGAATCTTAAAAAATGAACAAAGTTTCTGAGAAATATAGAACTGTGTAAAGCTACCAATCCTACTAATTTTTAGCATTCCTGAAAGAGATGGAGAAAAAGTTAATTATCTGTAAAACATACTAGAGGAAATTTTTTTTTAAATTTCCTAATGTTGCAAGAGGAGTAGGCACCTAGTTACAAGAAATCTGGAGAACACCTCACAGACACTATACAAAATGAACATCACCAAGGTATATAATCACCAGACTAAGATTAATGCTAAAGAAAAATACCTTAAATGCAGATAGAGAAAAATGTCAGATCACATACAAAAAGATCTCCACTAGACTAACAGCAGACTTCTCAGCAGACCTACCAGTCATAAGAGACTTGGGGCCTATTTTCAGCAAGGTAAAAGAATGATGCTCCAACAAACAAATAGACTTTAAACCAACAACAGTACAAAAGGACAAAATGCTACTACATAATGATGAAGCAGCCTTGTTGTCTGGGGTAAATACCAAGGTTCTTGGTCTCATGTCCAAGAAGATTGAGGTCATGGACTCACACACACAATTACACACAGAGTGAGTTTAGAGCAGGAATTTAATAGGCAAAAAAAAAAAGAAAGAAAGAAAAAGAAGAGCTCTCCATCACAAAGTGGAGTCCTGAGTGGGTTTCCAAGTTGTAGTAAAAGCGTCTGGGTTTTTATAAATGGGTGAGGAGGAGGCTAGTGAGGAGGGGATGTCACATCCTCCTAGGGTCCAGTGATTTAGTTGGGACCAGTTGTGCTGTCTGTATAGAGCAGAGTTTTTATGGGTGTTTTAGTCTGTGTTGCTTAACTGGGAGGGAGAGTTTCTGTGTCTGTTTCCAGACATCTTCTCGCAGGTGCAGGAATCCCTGCCCTCAACCCCAATTCTACTTTTAGCTTTCCTATCTTAGCGCTCCTAAAGGGGAAGGAATGTGTTTATTAAGGCCCACTGTTTTCCTGGGGCCCATTGTATAAGTGTGAAATTTGGTGATTACCCAGTAGACTCCTCCTTTTCTTTCTGTGTCCGAGCTGTTTATCTGTGATTTACAGTCTGCTCTTTGTTAGAACAGAAGTGATCTCTTTGAACTGCATGAGGTTAGAATGGGAGATATATCTGAGCTGCTTTTTGTTCAAAGGAAAGTTTTCTGCTGGGGACTCTTTACCCTAACTGTCTGCCTAAGTAATTTCTTTCTGCTTCTTATAACAATTATAAAGTTTTCAGTACTACAAGATGACCTAACTATTCTCAATATATATGCACCAAACATTGGAGTACCTAGAGAGTCATACAAGAAATACTTCTAGACCAGGGAAAAAATTTACAAAGATACACAATAATAGATAATATGGCAGAACACTAACAGCACTAACTAAAAAAAAAATTCTGGACTTAAATTTGGCCCTTGATCAACTGTATCTAATAGACATCTACAGAACAGTCCATTCATT
This sequence comes from Pan paniscus, assembly GCF_029289425.2. NCBI lineage: Eukaryota > Metazoa > Chordata > Mammalia > Primates > Hominidae > Pan > Pan paniscus. The sequence goes on along the minus strand of NC_073252.2, from coordinate 65,855,610 downwards.
AACCATAGGATATATATTTTTCTTATCTGCACATACAACACTCTAAGATCAAGCACATTCTTCATCATAAGGCAATACTCAATAAATGCAAAAAATCAAGGTTATATCACCATACTTTCAACCACAGTAGAATAAAATTACAAATGAATACCAAGAAGATCCCTGAAAACCACACAATTACATAGAAATTAAACAAGTTGCTCCTGACCTATTTTTACATACAAAATAAATTTAGGGAATAAATTAAAATATTCTCAGAGTAAATAAAAACACAGACAAAACAAACTCAAATCTCTAAGATACAGCCAAAGCAATATTAAGAGAAAAGTTTATAACAAGAAATGCCTATATAAGGAAGGTAGAAAGACCTCAAATTAATGACCTAACATTGCATCTAGAGGAACTAGAAAAACAAAAACAAACTTACTCCAAAGCTAGCAGACAAAAAGCAAGAGCAAAAAATAGAACAGAACTGAGTGAAACTGATATGTAAATATCTATAAACAGAATCAACAAAAGTTAAAGCTCATTCTCTGAAAGAAACAAAAAGATTGTGAGACAACTGCTAAGTTAACTTGAAAAAAAGAGAAGATTCAAATAAGCACAATTAGAAACAATAAAAGTGATATTACAGCCAATCACATATAAATACAAAAGATATTTAGAGACTATTTTGAATATAGTTGTTTTACACATAGTTAGAAAAATACTATTCTAAAATTAATATGGAACCAAAAAAGGGCCCAGATAGCCAAAGTATCAGTAAGCAAATGAACAAAGCTGGAGGCACCAGGTTACCTGTCTTCAAATTATACTACAAAGTTACAATAACCAAAACAGTATGAGACTGGTAAAAGCACAGACATAGACAAATGGAACAGAATAGAGAACTCAGAAATAAAGCCACATACCTACAACCATCTGATCTTCAACAAAATCAACAAAAAATAAGAAATGGGGAAAGGACCCCCTATTCAATAAAGAGTGCTGGGATAACTTAATATCTATATGCAAAAGAATGGAAGTAGACCCCTATCTATCACCATACACAAAAATTAACTCAATATAGATTAAAGATTCGATTGTATAAACTCAAACTCTAAAATCCTAGAAGAAAACCTAGGAAATACCTTTCTCAATATTGGCCTTGACAAGGAATTTATGTCTAATATCTCAGAAGCAATTGCAGCAAAACAAAAATTGGTTAAGTTTGACCTAATTAAACTGAAGAAATTTTGTATAGCCAGGAAAATTATCAAGGGAGTAAACAGACTCTTTACAGAATGGGGCAAAAATATTCACAAACTGTGCATCTGAGCAAGGCCTAATACACAGAGTCTATAAGGAACTCACTCAACAAGCAAAACATAAATAAATAAATAACCCCATGAAATTGTGGGCAAAACACAGACACTTCTCTAAAGAAGACACACAAGTTACCAACAAACATAAGAAAAGTGTTCAACATCACTAATCATCATAGCAATGCAAATCAAAACCACAGTAAGATAATATTTCACATGAATCAGAATGGCTTCTCTTAAAAAATAAATAACAGATGTTCACCAGGCTGCAGAGAATAGGGGACACATGTACAGGTGGTGGATTGTACATTGTTTCAGCCACTTTGGAGAGAACTTTGTAGATTTTGCAAAGAACCAAAAGTTGAACTACAATTCAACCCAATAATCCAATTACTGAATATATATCCAAGGAAAACACATTCATATACCAAAAAGACATACACTCTTATGTTCATTGAAAGACTATTCACAATAGTAAATACATGGAATCAACCTAGGAGCACATTAACAGCATATAGAATAAAGAAAATACTAAAAATTGGAGACTAAAATTGTTTTTGTAAAATTATGAATTTCTCTTCATTTTTTTTCTTATTTTTAATTTTTATGGGGACAAAGCAGGTGGTATATATTTATGGGGTATATGAAACATTTTGATACTGTCATGCAATGCATAATAATCACATAATGGTAGATGAAATATCCATGTCCACAAGCATTTATTCTTTGTGTTACAAACAAATTATACTTTTAGTTATTTTAAGATATACAGTATATTATTGACTATAGTCACTGTGCTGTGCTATCAAATACTAGGTCTCATTCATGTATTCTAACTGTTACTGGTACACATTAACGATCCCCACCTCCTTCTCATTCCCATCCTATTACCCTTCCCAGCTTTTTATAACAAACTTTTGACTCTGTCTCCATGGGCTCAATATGAGGGGTGGTCTCCTCCCTTAATTGTATTGGAGTCTATTCCTCTCTTTAATTCAAATAGTGTTTGTTTTATATATCTGAGTGCTCTAGTGTTGGGCGCATATATATTTAAAAATTTTATATCATCTTTCTGACTTGACCCCTTTATTATTATATAGTGATATTCTTTATCTCTTCTTACAGTATTTGTCCTGAAATTTATTTTGTTTGCTATAAATATAACTACTTGTATTCTTTTTTGGTTTCCATCGGCATGGAATATATTTTTCCTTCCCTTTATTTAAGTTCATGTGTGTCTTTACAAGTGAAGTGTTGTTCTTGTTGACAACAAGTTAATGAGTCTTGTTTTTCATCCATTCAGCCACTATATGTCTTCTGATTAGAGAGTTTAATCCATTTACATTGAGTGTTATTATTGATGAGTAAGAACTTACTACTGCCATTTTGCTATTCATTTTCTGTTTTTTTGTGGTGTTCTATTTCTTCTTTATTTTATTGCTGTCTTCCTCTTAGTGAAGATTGTTTTCTCTGGTGATGTAATTTAGTTTCTTGCTTTTTATTTTTGTGTACCCATTGTATTTATATGTTTGTTTGTTTTATGTTACCAAAAAGCTTGCAAATAATACATTATCATTCATTATTTTTAACTGATAACAACAGTTTCCATAAACAAACAAGCCAAAAAAATTAATACTTACTCTATGCCATAACTTAATCCTCCTGCTTTTTCTTGTTTCTTTACAAATCTTGTTATATTACGTCTTGAAGAGCAGTTATAGCTATTTTTAATTGTATCATTTTTTAGTCTTTCATCTTTCTACTTAAGACTAGTTTACACACCAGAGTTACAGTGTTATAATAATCTGTTTTTCCATGTACTTACCATATTCAGTGAGTTTCATACCTTCAGATGATTTCTTATTGCTTATTAATATTCTTTTCTTTCTGATTGAAGTATTTCTTTACGATTTCTAGTAGGACAGGTCTGGTGTTAATACAATTCCTCACCTTTTGTATGTCTAAGAAAGCCTTTATTTCTTCTTCATGTTTTAAGGATAATTTCTCCAGATATATTATTCTAGGGTAAAATATTTATTTTGTTTTGTTTGGTTTTGCTTTTCTTCAGCATTTTAAATATGTCATGCCACTTTCTCCTGGCCTATAAGGTTTTCACTGAAAGTTCTGCTGCTAGAGGTATTGGTGCTCTATTGTGTGATATTTGTTTCTTTTCTCTTGATGCTTTTAGGATCCTTTATCCTTGACCTATGAGAGTTTTATTATTAAATGCCCTGTGGGAGTTTGATTTGAGTTAAATCTGCTTTATGTTCTATAACCTTCTTGTATTTGGATATGGATATTTTTCCCTAAATTGGGGAAGTTCTCTGTTATTTTCTCTTTGAATAAACTTTCCACCATTATCTTTTTCTCTATCTCCTCTTTAAGGCCAATAACTCTTAGATTTGCCCTTTAGAGGCTCTTTTCTGGATCCTCTAGGCACCCTTCATTGTTTCTCATTGTTTTTTTTTTTTTTTTGGTCTTCTCTGACTGTGTATTTTCAAATAGGCTCTTTTTAATCTCACTAATTCCTACTTTTTCTTGATCACGTTTTCTATTAAAATACTCTGATGCATTTTTGTCACTTGCATTTTGAAGCTACAGAATTTCTTTTTAATTTTTAAGTATGTCATCACTTTATTAATTTTTTTCTCTCTATTACCTTTACTTTCTTACAGTTTCCTCAACATGACTATTTCGAATTCTCTGTCTGAAAGGTCACGTATGTCTGTTTCTCCAAGATTGGTCCCTAGTGCCTTATTTAGTTCACTTGGTTAGGTCATGTATTCCTGTCTTCTCTTGATACTTGTAGATATTTTTCTGTCTGTATTAAAGTAAGGTATTTATTGTTGTCTTCTCAGTTTGGGCTTCTTTCTACTCCCTTCCTCTGTGAAAGACTTTCCAGATATTTGCAAAAACTTGAATGTTGTGATCTAAGCTCTATCTGCTTTACTATGGACCCCAAGCCCAGTAACGCTATGGTTCTTGTAGAGTCACAGAGGTACTGACTTGATGGTCTTGGACAAGATCCAGAAAAATTTCCTGGATTACCAGGGAGAGACTGTTGTTCTGTTCTTTCATTTTCTTCCGAATGATCAGAGTCTCTCTCTATGTTCTGAGCTACTGGGAGCTTGGGGTGGAGTGACATAAGCACCTGTGTGGCCACTGTCCTATGACTAGGCTGGTTCTTGCACAAGGTCTGCTGTAACCATTCCTTTGCTATTGCCTACATTTGCTCAAAATTCTGGGGATCTGCAGTCAGCAGCTGGCAAAGCTATTCAGGCCTATATCCTTCCCTTCAGGGTGACGAGATATTCCAGGCCCCAAGCTGGTTCAAAATCCTTAGAAGTCTACCTGGTGTTTTATTGTGCTGTGGCTAAGCTGGCACTCAACCCACAAGACACAGTCCCTCTCATTCTTCTCTCCCCTTTCCAAAGGCAGAGAAGCCTCGTCCTCTGGTCACCTTCGCCTTAGCCCATGGGGAGTACTGCCAGACTGCCATCGATGTTCTCTTAAGGCTCAAAGTCTCTTCAATCAGCTTGTGCATGAATGCTGCCTGGCCTTGGACTCACCTCTCAGGTCAGTTGGCTCCTCTCTGGCCCAGAGTACATCTGGAAATTCCACCCAATAGTCCAGTCCTGGAATAAGCCACTCCAAGGCCCCACTGGGGGCTCTAACATATTTTGACAGAGCTGGCATCAAAGGTGAAAGACAAAGTCTCCTATACTTTTTCCTTCACTTTTCTGATGCAAAAGGAGTCTCTCCCCATAGCCACCACAGCTGGAAATGTGCTGAGTTTAACCTGAGCCCTGCAAGTCTCAGCATCTCACCCAATCTCCTCAGTGTAGTACCTGGGTGTTCCTACTAGATATTTAGGGCCCAAGGACCCTTCAGTTAGCAGGTGATAAGTTTTGTCAGGTGTGGTTTCTTTCTTTCAAGGTAGCAGGTTTCCTTCTAGACTAAGGTGTATCTAGAAATGTCCAGGAACTAGAGCCTGAAAAGAGAGCCTCATGACTCTGACCAGTGCCTCATCCTACTGTGGCTGAGCTCGTATCCAAGACATAACACAAATCCTTCCCGTTCTTTCCTCTCCTCTCCACAAGCAGAATGAAGGGGTCTCTTTTGGAGTCACAAGGTGTGCAACCTGGGTTTAGCAGAGGAGTGATTCCAGTACTCCCTTAGCTACGTTAGCTGATATCTCCGTAGGCCACCTGCCCTCTAGCCTACTGTCTCTGGGCCCAGTTCAGCCCTAGAACTTGTCAAGGTGTTACGGTTCTCACTGTCTAGACTGCCTTTCAAGTTTTTCTGAGATCACAGAGCACTTCAGACTGTGGTGGCAAGGCTTGTGGGAACTCAAGTTTTGACTGCTGGGATTGGCTATTCTCCCATTGCTAGGACTGGTTTAAATATTCCCTTTGTGGGAGAGCATCAGGTAAGTTTGGTCTGGTTCTGCTTTCTGCTATAACAGGGGCAGCACTGAGCTGCGTTCAATGCCTCAATATTGCTGGCTCCATCTATCACCAAGGCACAGAAAAGCTCTTCACACCATGCCACTGCTTTTGGGGACGGGGGAGCAGTGGCTTTGCTGACTGAAAATGTTCTTTCCTGTCACTTCATTGCCTCTTTTAGTGATATAAAGTTAAAATCAGTTACTGTGAGTGCTCCCCTAATTTTTGGTTCTTATGAAGGTGCTTTTTTGGTGTCAATAGTTGGTAAATTAGTGTCTTTCCTGGGGGCAAGATCAGTGGAACCTATTACACCATCTTCCTCTACCTACTCTTAAATTGCACATTTCTTTAAAATGGTTTTTATATTCATTGGATCAGAGAAGAGATAATTTATGTGTCATTAAATCATGTACATACAGTGTAGTAAAATACCCAAAAGCTTAAGAAGATACATAATAATGGGAAAATTACTTTTGATTTAGGTAATTTATTCCATTTTCTCAAAAACATCCTATTAAGTGTATTACAATAAAAATGAATATGATGAATTCACCAAATCTTGAATATAAAATTATTTATACTAAGTTAATTTTAACCCTAAGAATTAACAGTAACAAAAGCAAAACTGAAATTTTTAAGAAATTTGTAGCAAGATTACAGGATACAAATTTGACATAAAAACGTCTACTGCTTTTCTTTTCACCATCAATGAAAAATTAGATTTTGAAATTCAAAACATAAGAGCATTTATATTAGCACCAAAAAGAATGAGGTGCTTTTAATACAAACATTGTGCGATATCTATTTGAAGAAATCTTTAAAAAATACTAATAAAAAACATAAGAAATATGAATATATGGTAATATATTCCGTGTTTCTGAATGGGAGGAATCAGTATCGCTGTCAGTTTTTCCACCTTGATCAAAGATTCAATGTGATCTCGATCAATATTACAGCAAATTACTTTTTAATAGCAACAAACGGATTTTAAGATTTATATGGAAAGTCAAAAGATAAGAATATTTAACATAGCCCTGAAAATAAAAATTTGGTGGACTGACATTGACTGACTTAAAGACTCACTATAAGACTCCTGTGATCAAGACAGCATGATATTGGCAAAAGAATATATAATAGATCAACAGAACAGAATTAAAAGCCCAGAAAGAGATCCCAAAATATAGCAAACTGATCTTTTACAGAAAAAAAAAAGCAATTTAATAGGTAAAGGATGATCCTTTCCACAAATATACTGGGAAAACTGGAAATCTGCATGTAAAAAAAATAAATATACACACAGAACTTTTACAAAACTTGACTCAAAATAGAACATACACCTAAATGTAAAATTTAAAACTCTGAAAAAGTATAGACAATAACATTAGGGAAATCTAGTGGGTGATGACTAAACACCAACACAAAAAGCATGATCTATAAAAGAAAACATTGATAATTTTGACTTAGTTAAAATTAAAACTTCTGTTCTAAAAAGGACACGTATTCAGAAAGTGAAAAGACAAGCCACACAATGTAAGAAAAGATTTGCAAAATATATATTTTATAAAAGACTGGCATCCAAAATATAAGAACTATTAAAACTTATCAATAAGAAAGCAATCCAGGTATATATTGAGTAGAAATCCAAGTAAACATCTCACCAAATATATACAAATAGCAAATAAACGTATGAAAAGATGTTTAACATTATATGTCTTTAGGGAATTGAAAGTTAAAACAACAATGAAATACCACCACCTACCTATTAGAATGACTAAAACACAAAACATTGAAGACACTAAATACTGACAAGTATGTGAATTAAAAGGAACTTTCACTCATTGCTGGTGGAAATGCAAAATAGTATAGCTTCTTGGGAAGACACTTTGGCAGTTTCTTTACAATACCATTGATAGAATTAAATTTTGATTGATTGCATAGGATTATTATATAATAATGCTTCTAAGTACTTTTCAAAACAGTTGAAAATTTATGCCCACAGAAAAACTCTGCATATGAATGGCCACTGGAGCTTAATTCTTAATATTCAAACCTTCGAATCAATTAAGATGTCCTCCAATAGAATAACAGATTTTAAAAACTGTAGTACAGTTATACAATGGACTTATTATTCATCTATAAAAAGTAATGAGTTATACATGTCACAAAAAGACATGGAGAAAACTTAAGTATGTATTGTTCAGTGAAAGTAGCCAATCTGAAAAGGCTATATACTGTATAATTCTAACTATAGTATTGTAGGGAAGGCAAACCACGGAAATATTTTTAAAAATCAGTGATTGCCAGAGGTTAAGGAGGAGTGTAATCATGATGAGCAGATGGAGTACAGCAATTTTTTGTTGTGATACTTCATATGATATTTTAAAATTAGATACATGACATTTTGCATTTACAAAACTCCATAAAATGGGATAACAGAAAGAGCTAACTCATCTACCAAAACAAATGTACCACACTAATGTAAGATGTTAAAATAGGGTAAATATGTGCAGGAAGTGAGGAGGCATGTGGGATTTATCTGCAAACATAAAAATTCTCTATAATTTTTTTTTTTTTTTTTTTTTTTTTTAGACAAAGTCTCGCTCTTGTCTTCCAGGCTGGAGTGCAATGGCACGATCTTGGCTCACTGCACCCTCTCCCTCCTGGAATCAAGTGATTCTTTTGCCTCAGCCTCCCAAGTAGCTGGGATTAAAGGCACCTGCCACCACACCTGGCTAATTTTTGTATTTTTAGTAGAGACGGGGTTTCACCATGTTGGCCAGGCTGGTCTCAAACTCTTGACCTCAGGTGATCCTCCCACCTCAGCCTCCCAGGGTGCTGGGCTTACAGGTGTGAGCCACTGCACCGGCCTATAAATTTTTTTTATAATTTATAATAATGTTAATAATATTCATATTATTAATGATAATGTATTTTATAATAAGTAAATTATTTAAAATGTGTCAGGCATTTTTAGCACACAATGTAATTTTCTCCCTTAGTCTCATTTTAAAAATTCATATTTGCAATAGATTCAAGTTAAGGAGAAAATTTTCATCTGTCTTAGCCTTGTCATTTTTTTTATAGATAGGGTCTTGTTACATTGCCCAGGCTGGTCTCGAAGTCCTTGGCTCAAATTATCCTTCCACCTAAGCTTCCTGAGTAGCTGGGACTTTACTGCATACCACAGTGTCCAGCTTCCTTTGGCCTTGTCATTTTATTTTTCCATTTGGTTAAATCAAATTATTATTCAACAAAATAGTTAAATAATAATTCAGCTCTAATTTGTGACCTTCAGTGTACAAAATGTTTATCTTAGCTCTAGCCAGAACACCAGGAAGCAGCCATATCATAGAGGATTTGGGAGATCAATCAGAGATGCAGTGGCTTTCTGTGAATGTGAGACACAAATTGTCACTTTTGAAGGAAGGTTCTTATGCTAAGGCAATTCTGAAATTTTTAGTGTTTTAATGATATTCCATCTCCTGCAATTTATTATGAAATTATATGAGAAAAATACACTAAAAAAAAGTGAGTCACTTGCTTATATCATTGACTTATGAATTAATTTTTAAAAGTTAACACCTTTTAAACTTTTACAGTTATTGCTTTTCTAGACATCTATTTCTTTTTAAAACTGCTTCACTTTTAAATATGGCAATTTGAAATAATATATTGTGCTCATTAATTACCTTGCTTTTAACCTACACGAGGAAGGCTTTAGAAATTTATATGCATTAGAGATAATTTATTTTCATGCTGCCTCACTTCAAGAGAAAGTACCGAAATTATTTTAATATAATGTGAAATTTTATGCTTATGGGTTATGATGCAAATATATAAATGCTTATGTGGGCAAAAAGATTATACACAATATGGATTTTTTCTAATTTGAAAAAGAAAAATATTATAAATTTCAAAAGACAAAAATCATAAATTTGGTTTTATCTTTAACCAAACTTATTAGTTGCATATTTAGCAAAGATCAATTTGGAGCAGAACTTATAAAAAGAAAATATATGCAATGCAGATATTACGCAAACACGTTTTCAAAATTTCCGTCTGAATATAATAGTAAAAATAACAGATAAATATATACTTTTCTTCATTCTATCCCCTAGGAATTTTATGTTCATTTCATTTATCATGCACACACAAACTCACTCACATACATACCCCAGGAAAAATCCTTTATCCTGATACCTTTTTTCACTTGCATTTAGTTTTCTTCATTTTATGAATTTAAAAAGTAGTCTTCTGATAAATGTCTTCACTATGTTTTTGTGATACTAATTTGATAATTTTAGTAACTCCCTTTTTTAGAATGATTTAATTTTGGAAGACTGTATAAAAATGTTTATATGTGATGGAAGTGGGTTTTTATTTAATTTCTACTGTCTTTTAATTGTACTATGTATTTAGACTGCAAAATAGCATTGTAAGGTGTTTGGTCCATCACAACTATCCTAGGTGGAAATTGGGTATTGATGGCTTCATAACTTACTAATGCCTGAAAGAAATATATGTTCACTATTCTCAAATGAACCTGTTCTATTAGGTATAGTTTGTGAAGTTGCATGCTTAAGCCAATAATAGAAAACTTAAATATTGGTTATCACTTCAAATCTTAGGGAAGATAGTAACAAATATCATGGAGAACTCTGATTATCTCCTTCTGCACTTGTGCTTTAGGATAAATGTCCTATCCATTCATATCATACTATGAAACATTAATTAGGTATATTCTGTGCTGGTTGAACTTTGTGTAGTTACACAAAGTATAATGTGTTCTCTAAAATAACAGCAAGATAATTGTCATTTTTGAAAAAATAACACCAAAATCTCCAATTTACAACCATGACTGGTATTTTACCTTTTAAATATTCTGTTTAAAAACAAATAGCTAGATGGATTCACAATTGAATTTTACCAGAGGTACAAAGAAGAGCTGGCACCATTTCTACTGAAACTATTCCAAGTAATTGACACAAACAAATGAAAAACATTCCATGCTCATGGATAGGAAGAATCAATATTATAAAAATGGCCATAATGCCCAAAGTAATTTATAGATTCAATGCTATTCTCATTAAACTACCATCAACATTCTTCACAGAATTAGAAAAAACTATTTTAAAATTAAAATGCAACAACAACAACAAAAGCCTGAGTAGCCAAAAAATTCTAAGCAAAAATAACAAAGCTGGAGGCATCATACTACCTGACTTCAAACTATACTACAAGGCTACAGTAGCCAAAACAGCATCGTACTGGTATAAGAACAGACATATAGACCAATGGAACAGAATAGAGAACTCAGAAATAAGACTGCACACCTACAGCCTTCTGATAGTCTCCAAACTTGACAAAAACAAGCAATGAGGAAACAACTCCCTGCTTAACAAATGGTGCTGGGAGTGCTGCTTAGACATATGCAGAAAACTGAAACTAGACTCCTTTCTTACACCATATACAAAAATTAACTCAAGATAGATTAAAGACTTAAATGTAAAACTCAAAACTATAAAAACCCTAGAACAAAATTTAGGCAATACAATTGAGAACATAGGCATTGGCAAATATTACATGACAAAAATGTCAAAAGCAACAGCAACAAAAGCAAAAATTGACAAATAGGAAATAATTAATCAAAAGAGCTTCTGCACAGCAAAATAAACTATCATCTGGGTGAACAGACAACCTACCAATGGGATAACATTTTTGCAGTGTATTCATTTGACAAAGGTCTAATATCCAGTCTACAAGGAACTTAAACAAATTTTCAAGAAAAAACAGCTCCCCTCTTCCTCCCCCTCCCCCTCCCCCTCCCCTTCCCCTCCCCTCCCTCCCCTCCCCCTCCCCTCCCCCTCCCCTCCCCCTCCCCACCCCCTCTCCCTCTCCCTCTCCGTCTCCCGCTTTCCACGGTCTCCCTCTGTTGCCGAGGCTGGACTGTACTGCTGCGATCTCGGCTCACTGCAACCTCCCTGCCTGATTCTCCTGCCTCAGCCTGCTGAGTGCCTGGGATTGCAGGCACGCGCCGCCCCGCCTGACTGGTTTTTGTACTTTTTGGTGGAGATGGGGTTTCGCCTTGCTGGCCGGGCTGGTCTCCAGCTCCTGACCTCGAGTGATCTGCCCGCCTCGACCTCCCGAGGTGCTGAGATTGCAGACGGAGTCTCACTCACTTGGTGCTCAATGTTGCCCAGGCTGGAGTGCAGTGGCATGATCTTGCTTGCTACAACCCCCACCTCCCAGCCGCCTGCCTTGGCCTCCCAAAGTGCTGAGATTGCAGCCTCTGCCCGGCCGCCACCCGGTCTAGGAAGTGAGGAGTGTCTCTGCCTGGCTGCCCATCGTCTGGGATGTGAGGAGCCCCTCTGCCCGGCCGCCCATCGTCTGGGATGTGAGGAGCCCCTCTGCCCGGGCCCAGTCTGGGAAGTGAGGAGCGCCTCTTCCCGGCCACCACCCCGTCTGGGAAGTGAGGAGCATCTCTGCCTGGCCGCCCATCATCTGGGATGTGGGGAGCGCCTCTGCCTTGCCGCCCAGTCTGGGAGGTGAGGAGCGTCTCTACCCGGCCACCACCCCATCTGGGAGGTGAGGAGAACCTCTGCCTGGCCGCCACCCCATCTGGGAAGTGAGGAGCGCCTCTGCCCGGCTGCGACCCTGTCTGGGAACTGAGGAGCGCCTCTGCCTGGCCTCCCTGTCTGAGAAGTGAGGAGCCCTTCCACCCGGCAGCTGCCCCATCTGGGAGGTGGGGAGCGCCCCCGCCCAGCAGCCGCCCCATCTGGGAGGTGGGGGGCGCCTCTGCCCGGCTGCCCCGTCTGGGGGTTGGGGGGCCCCTCTGCCCCGCCACCACGTCTGGGAAGTGAGGAGCCCCTCTGCCTGGCCGCCACCCCATCTGGGAGGTGTACCCAACAGCTCATTGAGAACAGGCCATGATGATGATGGCGGTTTTGTCGCATAGAAAAGGGGAAAATGTGGGGAAAAGAAAGAGAGATCAGATTGTTACTGTGTCTGTGTAGAAAGAAGTAGACATAGGAGACTCCATTTTGTTCTGTACTAAGAAAAATTCTTCTGCCTTGGGATGCTGTTAATCTATAACCTTACCCCCAACCCCATGCTCTCTGAAACATGTGCTGTGTCAACTCAGGGTTAAATGGATTAACGGCGGTGCAAGATGTACTTTGTTAAACAGATGCTTGAAGGCAGCATGCTCCTTAAGAGTCATCAGCACTTCCTAATCTCAAGTACCCAGGGACACAAACACTGCGGAAGGCTGCAGGGTCCTCTGCCTAGGAAAACCAGAGACCTTTGTTCACATGTTTATGTGCTGACCTCCTCTCCACTATTGTCCTATGACGCTGCCAAATCCCCCTCTCCGAGAAACACCCAAGAATGATCAATAAATACTAAAAAAGAAAAATAAAAATAAATAAAAAAAAGAATTGTTAAAGAATATGATAGTCCTTAGCATTTTATATATATGGAATAAGTTTTCTTTAATTTTATAAACGTATTAAAGGTTTTATATTTCTGTAAAAAAAAAAAAAAAAAAAAAAAAGAACAAACAACTCCAGTAAGAAGTGGGCAAAGGACATGAGCAGACACTTCTCAAAGTAAGACATACATGCAGTCTGCAAACATAAAAGAAAAGCTCAGCATTGCTGATCATTAGAGAAATGCAAATCAAAACCTCAGTGAGATACCATCACATGCCAGTCAGAATGGATATTATTAAAATGTCAAAAAATAATCGATGCGGGTGAGGTTGCATAGAAAAATGAGCACTTTTACATTGTTGGTGTAAGTGTAAATTAGTTCAACCATTGTGGAAGACAGTGTGGTAATTCCTCAAAGACCTAGAGGCAGAAATACCATTTGCCCCAGCAATTCCATTACTGGGTATAAACCCAAAGGTATATAAATTGTTCCATTATAAGAACACATGGATGTGTATGTTCATTGCAGCACTATTCAAAGTAGCAAAGACATGGAGTTAAGCTAAATGCCCATCAATGATAGACTGGATGAAGAAAATGTGGTACATATATACCATGGAATATTAAGCAACCATGAAAAGGAATGAGGTCATGCCCTTTGCAGGGATATGGGTGAGCTGGAAGCCTTTATCTTCAACAGACTAAATCCAGAAAAGAAAAGCAAATACCACATGTTCTCACTTATAAGTAGGAGCTGAATGATGAGAACATATGGACACATGGTGGGGGAACATCACACACTGTGGCCTGTTGGAGGGTCCGGTGGGGGAGGAGGGAGAGTGTCAGGAAGAATAGCTAATGAATGCTGGGCTTATTATTTAGGTGCTGAGATAATCTGTGCAGCAAACCATTATGGCACATATTTACGTATGTAACAAACTTGCAAATTCTGCAAATGTTCCCCCAACCTTAAAATAAGACTTGGAAATCAAAAATTTAGAAAAAAGAAAAAGGAGGCTGGGTGCGGTGGCTCATGCCTGTAATCCCAGCACTTTGGGAGGCCGAGGTGGGCGGATCACGAGGTCAGGAGATCAAGACCGTCCTGGCCAACATGGTGAAACCCTTCTCTACCAAAAATACAAAAATTAGCTGTGCATGGTGGCGTGTGCCTGTAGTCCCAGCTACTCGGGAAGCTGAGGCAGGAGAATCGCTTGAACCAGGGAGTCAGAGGTTTCAGAGAGCCGAGATTATGCCACTGCACTCCAGCCTGGCTGCAGAGTGAGACTCGGTCTCAAAAAAAAAAAAAAAAAAAAAAAAAAAAACAAACCAAAATCTTCCATTAGGTGGTCCACCAGAAGCTTTCAGAGGCAGTGACACAGAACACATTATATAGAGTTTAGCTTTGGCAGAAACTTGCAACCATGTATCAAAAATGTAAATCTCAGTAAAGTTTTGGACAGTGGGGAAAACAAACAAACAAACAAAAAAAGAACCTGACATCTGCTGCTGAAGGCTCTGCCACCTCAGATACTCTTCCTTGCAAGTCCAAAGGAACAACCAGTGCAGTCCAGGAATCCTTCAGTCTTCTTAGCTCTTCCTGGACTAGTTCATTAATCTTTTTTCCTATGTCTTTTTCTTCTTGATGTTGAATGTTACTTTGTTTGTAGTGAAATGTTTAAACTAAAAGATTTATACATTTATTAAGTGCACTATTATGTATGGTTTACAATATGGACTGACTTGTGGAGTGGCTTGAGCCTGTGTGCCCAGGGCTTTGACTCCATGTAGCTTCTGGATCAGAATAGCATTAATAAAAGCCTGACATTGTGGAAAGACAAAAAAATAAAATAAAATCCTCATTCAATAAACTAAGTATACACAACAGTAATATAGGAGTTCCTAGCAAAGATAAAATTATTTTTTCAAGGTCTAACATTATTTCATGTATCATATTCCTTACTGGTGTCTTTCCTACATTACATATTTAACTTGAGAAACACTCTCGTACAATGGAAAAAGAATTAAACTAAGAATCTGCAGCCTTATACTCACTCTGAATTCCACTGTCCTCCTGTTCTTAGTGACTATATTAGTAAAACAAAAAGGGAGGGATTAACAACATCCACACTGCATATTTACACACAAGTGCACTAATACTATAAAATCATCTTCAGTGTTAAGATCTTATTAATATAATCACAGACATGTTAGAAATCTAGAACCATAGGCATTTCAAAATGCTTCACTCTATTGACATTAAGTGTATACTAAAAAGTCCATTCTCATTATTAACATCCATCTTTAGAGTAGAATATAACTCAACAAGACTATGAGTATTTAGAACGTTTTGAATGAATGTTTGTCATTTATTATTGCACAAGTTTCTTTACATTTGTCATCACGATTGGTTTAAATATTTGGTATGTGTAAAATGCTATGTATTCATGGGGATATTTTAGCTTTTATGGTGTGAAAAACTCAAATATGTTAATTCTTCTAAAAGTAAGGTGCTCTTTTGTTCCTTAGTAAATGATAACTTACTGAAAAAAAACAAATTAAATTTAGATTTTGTGACTCTAAAGTAGCTTTTGGAATGACAGTAATTTCTGTACACAGATTTTGTATCCTACAACTTTGCTGAAGTTGTCTATCAGCTGAAGAAGCTTTTGGGCTGAGACTATGGGGTTTTCTAGATATGGAATCATGTTGTCTGCAGAGATAATTTGACTTTCTCTCCTCCTATTTGGATGCCTTTTATTTCTTTCTCTTGCCTAATTGTTCTGGCTAGGACTTTCAGTACTATGTTGAATAGAAGTGGTGAGAGAGGGCATCATTTTCTTGTGCCAGTTTTCATGGAGAATGTTTCCAGTTTTTGCCCATTCCCCATCAACAAAGTAAATAGACAACCTACAGAATGGGAGAAAATATTTGCAAACTATGCATCTGACTAAGGTCTAATATCCAGCCATTATAATGAATTTAAACAAATTTACAAGAGAAAAGCAAGCCACACCATATAAAAGTGGGCAAATAACATGAACAGACACTTCTCAAAAGACATACATGCGGCCAACAAATATGTACAAAAATACTCAATGTTACTGATCACTAGATAAATGCAAATCAAAACAACAATGAGATACCATCTTAGATTTTATGCCAGTCAGGATGGCTATTATTAAAGTAAAAAAAAAAAAAAACAGTTGTGGAGAAAAAGGAATGATTTAACACTGTTGGTGGAAGTGTAAATTAGTTCAACCATTGTAGAAGATAGTGTGGCCATTCCTCAAAAACCTAGAAACAGAAATACCATTTGACCCAGGAAACTCATTACTGGGTATATACCCAAAGGAATATAAATCATTCCATTATAAAGACACATGACAACTATTTATATTCTAGTGCATTTGTATGTTCACTGCAGCACTATTTACAATAACAGAGGCATGGAATCAACCTAAATGACCATCCATTAAAGACTGGATAAAGAAAATGTGGTACTTACACACCATGGAATATTATGCAGCCATAAGAAAGAATGAGATCATGTCTTCTGCAGGAACGTGGATAGAACTGGAGGCTATCATCCTTAGCAAACTAATATAGGAAAGAAAAACAAATACCACATGTTCTCACTTATAAGTGGGAACAAAAAGATGAGAACTTAGGAACACAATTAAAAAACAACTGACACTGGGGTCTATGTGAGTGGAGAGAGTGAGAATAGGGAGAGAGAAGAAAATATAGCTATTGGGTACTGAGTTTCATACCTGGATGATGTAATATGTACAATAAACCCCTATGATACCTGTTTATCTATGTGACAAACCTTCACATGTGCCTCCAAACCTAAAATAAATATTTTTTAAAAAAATTTAAAAATTAGCTTTAATATTTTAAAATATCTGAGGTCTATTTTAACGTTCTATACATTTGAATAAAAGAGGAGCCAAAGAAAGTAATCAAAATTTATGTTGACCATTCTTCCCTCATTATCTATTTGTTAACAATATAATAATTAGAAGTGGGGTTTTTGTCTGTTTCCTTTTTGGTTTGCTTTTGTCACCTTATGAATTCAGTCAGTAAATTAGAAAAGCATCTTACATTTGGAACACTGAGCAATAACAACTACTTATATTTCAGTGTTTTTAAGCAACTGGATACTCAGATAATCATTTGACACTTAGTTGGTAATTGTCTTATTGTTCCTACATCTGCTGTTTCCTCTTACACTATATCCTTTGTAAAACTATGATTTCTTTTTTATGCCGTGTAGAATATTTTCTTTTTATTATACTTTAAGTTCTGGGATACTTATGCAGAACATGCAGTTGTGTTACACAGGTATACACGTGCCATGGTGATTTGCTGCACCAGCCAACTCGTCACCTACATTAGATATTTCTTCTAATACCATCCCTCCCCTAACCCTCTACCCCACAACAGGCCCCAGTGTGCAATGTTCCCCTCCCTGTGTCCATGTGTTCTCATTGTTCAACTCCCACTTATGAGTGAGAACATGCAGTGTTTCGTTTCCTGTTCTTTTGTTAGTTTGCTGAGAATGATAGTCCCTGCAAAGGACATGAACTCATCCTTTTTTATGGCTGCATAGTATTCCATAGTGTATATGTGCAGCATTTTCTTTATCCAGTCTACCATCGATGGACATTTGGGTTGGTTCCATGCCATTGCTATTGTGAACAGTGCTGCAATAAACATATGTGTGCATGTGTCTTTATAGTAGAATGATTTATAATCTTTTGGGTATATACCTAGTAATGGGATTGCTGGGTCAAGTGGTATTTCTGGTTCTAGATCCTTGAGGAATCACTACACTGTCTTCCACAATGGTTGAACTAATTTACACTTCCACCAACAGTGTAAAAGTGTGCCTATTTCTTCACATTCTCTCCAGCATCTGTTGTTTCTTGACTTTTTAATGATCACCATTCTAACTGGCATGAGATGATATCTCATTGTAGTTTTGATTTGCATTCCTCTAATGATGCGTAACGATGAGCCTTTTTTCATATGTTTATTGGCCACATAAATGTCTTCTTTTGAGAAGTGTCTGTTTATATCCTTCGTCCGCTTTTTGATGGGTTTTTTTTCTTGTAAATTTTTTTAAGTTCTTTGTAGATTCTGGATAGTAGCTCTTTGTCAGATGGATAGATTACAAACATTTTCTTTCATTCTGTGGGTTCCCTGTTCACTCTGATGATAGCTTTTGTTTTTGTTTTTGTTTTTGTTTTTCTTTCTGTGCAGAAGCTCTTTAGTTTAATTAGATCCCATTTATCAATTTTGGCTCTTGTTGCCCTTGCTTTGGTGTTTTAGTTGTGTGTCTTTGCCCATGCCTGTGTCCTGAATGGTATTACCTAGGTTTTCTTCTAGGGTTTTTATGGTTTTAGGTCTATGTTTAAGTCTTTAATCCATTTTTTAGTTAATTTTTGTATAAGGTGTAAGGAAGTGGTCCAGTTTCAGTTTTCAGCATATGACTAGCCAGTTTTCCCAACACCATTTATTAAATAGGGAATCCTTTCCCCATTTCTTGCTTTTGTTGGGTTTGTCAAAGATCAGATTGTTGTAGATGTGTGGTGTTATTTCTGCAGCCTCTGTTCTGTTACATTGGTCTATATATCTGTTTTGGTACCAGTAGCATGCTGTTTTGATTACTGTAGACTTGTAGCATAGTTTGAAGTCAGGTAGCATTATGTCTCCAACTTTGTTCTTTTTGCTTAGGATTGCCTTGGCTATACAGGCTCTTTTTTGGTGCCATATGAAATTTAAAGTAGTTTTTTCTAATTCTGTGAAGAAAGCCAATGGTAGCTTGATGGGGATAGCATTGAATCTATAAATTACTTTGGGTAGTATGACCATTTTTATGATATTGATTCTTTCTATCCATAAGCATGAAATGTTTTTCTATTTGTTTGTGTCCTCTCTTATTTCGTTGAGCAGTAGTTTGTAGTTCTCCATGAAGAGGTCCTTCATATGCCTTGTAAATTGTATTCCTAGTTATTTTATTCTCTTTGTAGCAATTGTGAATGGAAGTTCACTCATGAGTTGGATATCTGTCTATTATTGGTGTATAGAAATGCTTGTGATATTTTCACATTTATTCTGTATCTCGAGACTTTGCTGAAGTTTCTTATCAGCTTAAGGAGATTTTTGGGCTGAGACGATGGGGTTTTCTAAATATACAATTCTATAATCTGCAAACAGAGACAATTTGACTTCCTCCCTTAATATTTGAATACCCTTTATTTCTTTCTCTTGCCTGATTGCCCTGGCCAGAACTTCCAATACTATGTTGAATAGGATTAGTGAGACAGGGCAGCCTTTCTTACCGTAGAAGCCACAGTCTTCAAATTTCTATTAAAAAATAATCTTGAAAATACATGATTTCTACCCATGGTTTTCTGAATTGTTCACTTTTTCCCCTTAGACTTCCTGATCTATTTCACTTGTTTACTCAATGAAAATGTAGTATGTTTGAATGGTTCTCTCCCATGTTGGATGAAAAACTGCATGAGGATAGTCAGTGTGTCACATGTTTCTCAAAGTTCAATACATTGTTCTAGGAAACAGTAAATGTGAAAACGAATTGAGTCACTCTTAGCAATTTTAACTTTGCATTAGCTTGTTTGACAGTCTTATTAAATCATAGACAAATCAAATTTGCAGATAATTTTTCCAAATAAATTAAAGGTAAGCCTATTCTTTGATCTTCTCTTTATAAAATATTTATATTTATGTCTATTTTTACTCAATTTGGCCACTCAAGATATTTTTTTGTTAAACATATTCATTTCCCAACTAACTTTGAGCCAAATAGGAATTCAATAAGTAAGCTTTATCTATCTGAAATAGATGGACATCTATTCAATGCTTCTTGGATTGAATGTTCTAGAGTGCTTGAAGTATCAATGTCCTAGTCTCCACCTTTAAATGTAATGGTTTTCAGGTTTCTTATTTAAAGTTAGAAGTGACCATTAGCAAAGGTCACTTATAATAGGACAAAAAAATTGTTCTCATAGGATTCAAGAGCCCTGTGTTCTTTCTAGATACCTTTTATTCTAAAGATCCACTCTTTCACCAGTCTCATGAACTAGACTTAAGGAAACTTACCATATGATTTTTTGTTATTTCTTCTAACCCCAAACATCCCCCCAACACACACACACACACACACAGAGGCACATGTATGTGCAAGATATCGGGTTTTTGTGTTTTCCCTTCAACAAGAGTGCTTTAGCCTTCCATATTATCAGAAAATGTTTAATTATCCATTAAATTTGATCCCAATCATTAGTAACACAAAATTGTCTCCTATAATCCTTAAGGATAAGAGGACCATATTTTTGGCAAAAGATAGTATGTTAAAAAATCAAATGGAAATAATAGTGGACAACTTTAAAAGAAAATATATAAATAAAATAAATTGGTTATAGAAGCATTGTTTAATACATTATGGGAATTTGGTTGATTTTAATACTGTGACAATTTGCAAAATATATTAAATGCAGTGTGTGAGTAAATGCTAATGTGTAAAGAGCACAATTAAAGCTTACTATAAAGACCACTGTGTGCTCTTTGCAAATTTTGGAATTAATAAAAATGAACTGCTTTTTTATGTATGTGTGTGTATAATGAATTTTTAAAATAGTATACAAATAACATGAAAAGTTGTTACCTGAATGGAACTAGAGGCAATTATCCTTAGGAAAACTAACTCAGGAGCAGAAAGTCTAATACCAGAAGTTCTCACTTATAAATGGAAACTAAACTAAATGATGAGAACTCATGGTTACATAGCAGAGAACAACAGATACTAGGGCCTACTTGAGTGTAGAGGGTAGGAGGAGGAAAAGAATCAGAAAAAAAAAATAACTATTGAGTACAAGACTTAGAACCTGAGTGGTGAAATAACCTGGATAACAAACCTCCATGACACTAGTTTACCTATAAAACAAACCTGCATATGTAACCTTGAACATAAGATAAGACTTTTAAAAAATTTCTTACTTTTGGGGAAAATGACTGGTTATATTTAAGATAAGGAAACTCAAGTTTTCAACTTTTAATTTTCGATGTGTGCTGGGTTAAATTGTGGCCCACAAACAAACAAGCAGAAACCATATGTTCCCTAAAAGCTATGAAGGTAATCTTACATATTTGGGGAAAAAAAAGTATTTGCACATGAAATTAAGTTAAAAATATTGAAATGGGATTATCTTAAATTAGGTTGGGCAATAAGTCCAATAACAAGTGAAGCATACTTATAGGGCCTTTGGAGAAAGACATGAGAAGATGAAAATTATTGAAGTGATTTATCTATAGGACAATGTTCGCCAAGGATTTCTGTCAGCCATCAGAACCTATAAAAGAGGCATGACATGGATTAACCCTAAGAGCTTCAAAAAAGAACTAGCCACCACCTTGATGTCAGACCTCTGGCTTCTATAACTTTGAGAAAGTAAATTTTAAGAAGACCAAAAATTACAATGTGATATTCATCCAAGATCAGGAACAAGGAGGCAAGAATAGACACTTTTCTGTTCAACACACTATGCGAAATACTAAACAGAGCAATTAGGAAAGTAAAAAGAAGTAAAAGGTCTCAATTGAAAAGGAGAAAGGGAAATTTGTTCTATTTGCAGTGAGGATGTGATCTGGTATAGATAAAACTCTAATAATTTCACCAAAAATTGTTCGAACTAACAAGCAACTTAAGTAAAGTTGCAGGATAAAAAAAATCAACATACAAAACTGAGTAGCTATGCCTTCCCAATGAACTATCTGAAAAGGAAATTAAAGAAACGTCCTTATTTACAAAAGCATAAAAGCAATAAAATACTTAGGAATAAAATTAACCAAGGAGTGCAAAGCGTTATACAGTAAAAACTGCAAAACATTAGTTAAAAAAGTGAGAGAAGACTGAAATAAGTGGAAAACAACATGTGTTCATAGATTTAAAAATCTCATGTTAAAATATTCATACTACCCAAAGCAATCCAAATTTATTGCAATCTCCATCAAAATTGCAATGGCATTTTTTCAGAAATTTTAAAAAAATTCAAAATTTTTATGGAACCACTAAGGATCACTGTGATGGTTAATACTGTGTGTCAACGTAATTAGATTGAAGGATGCAAAGTATTGTTTCTAGGTGTGACTGTGAGGGTGTTGCCAAAGGATATTAACATTTGAGTCAGTGGACTGGGAAAGGCTGGCCCACCCTCAATCTGGGTAGACACAATCTAATCAGCTGACATCGTGGAAGGAATAAATGCAGGCAGAAGTACATGGTTAGATTGGCTTAGTCTCCTAACCTACATCTTTCTCCCATATTGGATGTTTTCTGCCCTTAACATTGGACTCCAAGTTCTTCAGCTTTGGGACTCAGACTGACTTCCTTGCTTCTCAGCTGGCAGAGAGCATATTGTGGGATCTTGTGATCATGTGAGTTAGTAATTGTTAATAAACTTCCCTTTATATATACATCTATCATATTAGTCATGTCCCTGTAGAGAACACTGACTAATACAATCACCAAACTACTGAAACAATCTTGGAAAAAAGAAGAAGGCTGATGACATCACACTTCCAGATTTCAAAATATACTAAAATTACCATAATTAAAATAGTAGGGCACTAGCATAAAGACAGACATATAGACAAATTAAACAAAACAGAGTCCAAAAATATATCCACGCATATACTATCAACTGATTTTTAACATGAATACGAATAATACACAATGGAGAAATAATAGTCTTTTAAGTAAATGGTGTTAAACTAGATATCTGCAGGCAAAAAGAATAAAATTGGACCCTTACCTTACACCGTAGACACAAATGAATTAAAAATGGATGAAATACTTAAACATAAGACCTGAAACTATGCAACTCATAGAAAAAAACATAGGTAAAAAACTTTATGACACTGGCCTGGGCAGTGATTTCATAGATATGACAGAAAAAGCACAGGCAACAAAAGCAGAAGTAAGTTACACTACATCAAACTAAAATGCTTTGCTATGAACGGTTTATGTCCACCCAAAATTTATATTTTGAATTCCTAATCTGCAAGATAATGGTATTAGGATGTGGGGCCTTTGAGAGGTAATACGGTGATAGGGACAAAACCTTCATGAAAGGAATTAGTTCCCTTTCAAAAGAAACCCTGTAGGGATCCCACCCTTTGACCATGTGAGTACACAACAAAAATATGGCTTCCTGTGAATGAGAAAACAGGCCATCACCAAACATCAAATCTGCTGTTGCCTTTTTCTTGAAGTTTTCAGCCTCCAGTATTGTAAGAAACAAATTTCTCTTGACTGCAAGCCACCTGGTTTATGGTGTATAAACCATATACATATATACACACACATATATATATACACACATGCACATACATACATATATAATATATGTGTGTATACATATGTATGTGTGTATATATATAAAATACAGTATATATATATAATACAGTATATATCTCTCAGCCAAAATGAATTAAGAAACACTTTTTTAAAGCAAAGGAAATAATAAATAGAGTGAAGACACAGTTTATGGAACGTTAGAAAATATTTGCAAACAATATATCTAAAATATGTAAGTAACTCTTACAACTCAATAGCAAAAAGAAAAAAAATAGCCTGAATTAAAAAAATAAGCTAAGAACTTAAATAGACATTTCTCCAAAGAAGATACACAAATTGTTGATGGATATATGAAAAGATGCACAACAAAACTAATCATCAGGTAAATACAAATCAAAACTATAAGGAGATATCACCTCATGCCTCTTAGGATAGTTATTGTTAAGAAACAATCAAAGACAACAACTACTGGTGAGGCTATGAAAAAAATAGAACCCCCATAAACTATTGATGGGAATGAAAATGGTGCTGCAGCTACAAAAAAAAAAAAAAAACAGTATGGAGTTTGCTCAAAAAAAAAAAATAAAGTAAAGTGAAATAAAAAAATTGTAAAGTAAAAATAAAATAAAAGCTTCTAAAAAAAGCTTAATATGTTATTTTATAAATTGATAATTGAAATCATGTATCTGCATAGCACAATGAATTCAGAAATACTCCCCAATTCAGTTTGTTTCATGATCCAGAAAAATAATCCATGTAAATCTAGTTCACCATATATTTAAATAAACAGGATATTCTCATTACACACATCAT
This sequence comes from Pan paniscus, assembly GCF_029289425.2. Classification (NCBI taxonomy): domain Eukaryota; kingdom Metazoa; phylum Chordata; class Mammalia; order Primates; family Hominidae; genus Pan; species Pan paniscus. The sequence continues at coordinate 65,831,234 of NC_073252.2, read as the reverse complement.
GTCTCTCATCAAGTAGTGATTAAATGAAATATATTTGATGCTCAAATTATCATTGCAAGATTGTCCCAATAGTCATAGAGATGGCATAACTATATGGTATAACTTGGTTTCTGAATTTTTTGTAACAATTTAGGATGAAAAAACAAGAAGTCAACAAGTAATAAGTGACCATGATATGCAGGTAGCTTGTACTCATGTGTCAGCCCTCTAATGATAAAATTTATTTAAATATCCTTGTAGGCCAAATTTTAATGGTGAGCTAATTGGAGAATCCCAATTCTATGCATGACGTTACTTTCTAAAGACAATTGCAGACAAAATTAATACATAATCTATTATCCTTGCTATTTTACTTTTTACCTATTCTGTATGAAAAATGATTTATTTATGAAAATTTGTTAATTTTTAAAATCAACTTTTTGTGGTTAATTAGATGGTAACATAAATTTGAATGGAGATATAAAACATGATACAATGGAGTGTACTTGTCTACACATACATAGAAATACACATGTGTATATATATCTACTTGATAAATGCATGTATGCATATAAACATACACATACATACACACTCGTTTCTTGCTATCTATAGGGGATTAGCTCAGCCTCCCCTCACCCCACCGATACCACAATATGCTAATGCTCAAGTCCCTTATATAAAATGGCATAGCATTTGCATATAACCTATGCGCCATTCTCCTATTGTTACATGTTGTTTTAAAACAAAGTTTATCGGTATAAGTAAAGTCTTTTGGATCTGGCAAGCTCTGATTGGTGAGTGAAGGCAGTGGGTAAAAGTTTCAGTAACTATTGGATAAAGCTGATCTTAGGTTACAAAAGGCATTTTTAGCAGCCAGGCTGCAGAGAATTGCATTTTAGAGTAATGTTATGTGTCCCAAGTGGTTTTCCCATCCCGATCTCTTGAGTCCATTTCAGTTATTTATGACAAAAACGGCCCAATTCTTATGATCAACTTTTACAATATATATACACTGATTCTAATAGATATATAGATATGTAATTTCATCTATTGAATGCTTTCTACCTGTGAAGAAATTCGTGAATGTAAGAAAAAATCTTTAATATGTGTTTCATTTCCTACATATATATGAAGTAAATCACACATACCGAAAATAGTCAGCTAGCCATCCCCAAACTTGTGATATGTTAGAAGTAGATTCTAGTTCACTTTGGAGTTTCATTTAGCAAATGATCACTGAGGTTCTGTGCCTTATGTGTATAAATTCTATATTTAAAGCAATATGTAACTCATTTAGCATTTATAAAAATTAAGTACAAAAATGAATGGTGTGAGCCTTCAAATTAATATTTGTATTTGTTGGCTCATATAATTGTCATAATTGTAATTATTAATAAGATCTCAGTAATAAGAAAATGTAAGATACTGTCCCACGAAATTTTATTTTATGTCTCCAAATTTCCAGAAGAGTACATATTTTTAATTTTGTTGGACATTGTTGTAACTCCAGTTGTAGATACTTGACATTTATAATCCAAAATTTTGGAGCAAAAACATCAGCTTCAACAGCACTGTCATTAGTTTTGAAGAAAAATATTTCAGAATGTTGATATTAAATAATATTAAAGTGACATAGTTATTTAAGTGTATTGGACATTGTAAATAACATTTTTTTCAAGGTCATGTATTTGAGTCTATGATACATGAATCACACATGCATCACTGCTCTTTTACAAAGTATAATAAATATTTTTACTAGTGTCCTAAAATTTTATAATGATTATTGAAAAACCTACATGTTTATAGTAATTTACAGCTATATATATATGTGTGTGTGTGTGTGTGTATACGTACCTATATACACACATACACCATTTCTTTGCCTAATGCTTAATTTCTATTTAAAAGAAAGTCGTCACTAGTTTAAATATGTGGGATCTCTCACATCATAGCCTCCGAACAAGGGACCGATTTTTGTTCTGCAGGAGGTGCTCTGAATGGCACATGCCCTGGGACTTGTTATTCTCATAACCACATTACCTAGAATGCACCAAATTGGGTATCACACCCTGTAGGTCTGAAGGCAAGTTCCTCACAATGCCACGTATGCATAGAAACAAAGGATGAAATATTGTGTGGAAGTAAGGATGGTCTCTCTCATCATCATTCCCAGTGTCCTGTTAGCAAAAGCCGTGCTTCTCATTCCCACTGGAGGTTGTACAAATTAGAGACTACTGCTCAGTAAATATTCACTTTCTCTACTCCTCCAACCCACTTACTCACCCTTATCTGTTTTACTGATGTTGGACTTGGCAATGTAGTTCTCTTGGCCCTTTGGGGAATGTCTTCCCACAATTTGACTCTGGGCTCAGACAAGTGACCTGCTTTAGCCAGTGTTGTTGTAGAAGAAATGACACAAGTAAAAGCTTGGTATGGGCTAGTGCAGTTGACCTTGCTCTCCTAGCTTCTGCCATTATCATGGGAAGCACATGTCCAAGTAGCCTGCTGGTTCCAGAAGAAAAAGAAACACATGGAGCAGAAGCAAACCAGCCAATCAGTAGGCCCCAGTTTAAAGCAGAGATTTTCTAGTAAATATGTGAGCATGATAATAAATGTTCATTATTGAAGGCTAAAAATGAATACATAAGTTCACAAATATAATATATAAAATAAAGTCTTCAGGTTATCTATAGCCTCTTAGATACTCTGACAGTTAACCTGGGCTCAAAAATTTAAATAAAAAATGGAAGTTTCTGAAGGGCAAGGACTATAACCTGATTTTTCCACTCTACTTTTCACTACATTTCTTTGAGCATATTTGGGCATTTTGGGGGAAAATTTTGTAATTATAGATTTACTATACTTGAAGAAAACGTTAGAACTCAGTTAAACATATTATAATATCGAATATGAGTATATATTTTGCTTACCTTTCTTTCTGATTTTAAAGTATATTTATTATTGCTGTAAAATATAAATCAGCTTTTTAAGTGCCAACATAGCTGAATCAATAAATATGCCAAATATTCACATTAAAGTAAGTGCTGGAAAATTCATGAGTTGTTAACATTTTACAATGAGGTCTATTCTTTGTGATTATTTTTCACCAAGGAATAACACCGGAATAATCAGTTTCATCAGTTTATGTGTGCTTGTATTTTCTTCTTTGTTATCTGGAGGAAGAATGTTATTTGTGACTTATTCAACCTACTGCAAAACGTGGAAGTGAATTTCATACATTATTTTGTAATGTGAAGGAGGGAAGCTTTAAGCTGTCACAGCCTATGACAGGTATTTAAAACTTCTGTTGCTAGTTCTCGGTCTATTATAAACATATTTAATAAAAGCTGACATTTCTGAACTCACTAGTTCCTGATTTCAGCTCCCAAGAATATTTATTGAATTTTTTTTTTTTTTTTGAGACAGAGTCTCACTCTGTCGCCCAGCCTGGAGTGGAGAGGCACGATCTCAGCTCACTGCAACCTCTGCCTCCCAGGTTCAAGCAATTCTTTGGCTCAGGCTCCTGAGTAGCTGGGATTACAGGCTCCTGCCACCACGCTCAGCTAATTTTTGTATTTTTAGTAGAGACGGGGTTTCACCATCTTTGCCAGGCTGGTCTTGAACTCTTGACCTCATGATCCACCCGTCTCGGCCTCCCAAAGTGCTGGGATTACAGGCATGAGCCACCACGCCCGGCCTATACATATATATATATATATATATATATATATATATATATATATATACACATTTTTTTTTTTTGAGCCAGAGTCTTGCTCTCTCGCCCAGGCTGATGTGCAGTGGCACGATCTCCACTCACTGCAAGCTTCGCCTCCCAGGTTCATGCCATTCTCCTACCCCAGCTTCCCGAGTACATGGGACTACAGGCGCCCGCCACCACGTCCGGCTAATTTTTTTGTATTTTTAGTAGAGATGGGATTTCACCGTGTTAGCCAGGATGGTCTCGATCTCCTGACCTTGTGATCCTCCAGCCTTGGCCTCCCAAAGTGCTGGGATTACAGGCGTGAGCTACCACATCCAGCCAATATTTTTTCTTTATTGAATACAAATGTATACTGAAATTGAAATGACTAGGAAAAGTAACTTCTGCAATTGAGGTAGTATAATTTAATTTAAATACCAAAAATGCTTTTTATTTAGTATAATTGGGCAATGCCCAATTTTCAGGATAATAATTTAAAACATAAATCAGCCAGCCCTTCCCTCTAGCTCCAAATAATTGACCCATTGCCAATTTAAAATATTAACAATAGGTAAATTGGCCTATTGTTAGATCTAATATAATGTTGCTTTATGCAAAACAGCATCAATGTCCTCTGTCTGTGTTTTGTGTAGATGAAATTTAGAAAACCTTGATTACAAAATTACATATATAGACATTGGCCTATAAATCAAATGTATATGTTAATTATTAAAAATAATTTTTTTTTTTGAGACAGAGTCTCACTCTGTAGCCCAGGCTGGAGTGCAGTGGTGCGAGCTCGGGCTCCCTGCATTCTGCCTCCCGGGTCCCGGTTAAAGCGATTCTCCTGCCTCAGTCTCCCAAGTAGCTGGGATTACAGGCACGTGCCACCATGCCCAGCTAATTTTTGTATTTTTAGTAGAGAAGGGGTTTTACCATGTTGGCCAGGCTGGTCTTAAACTCCTGATCTTGTGATCCACTCACCTCAGCCTTCCAAAGTGCTGGGATTACAGGCATGAGCCACCGCGCCCGGCCAAAAGTGAATTTTTATAAGAAATATTTTAATTCAATATTCGCAAAAGTGTTGTACAACAGTAAAAGAAAAGACAAAATTCTCAGAAGCAAAATAGAAAAATCTAATGATTTTAATTAAATAGTTTTAATGACATAATTTATGTTAAAATCTTTGAAGTCATAGCCTAGTTACTCACCCAGGTATTTTTTTAGACTCCAGATGAATCACATAAAACATACAATATTACTATATAATCATATGTACTATATACAATTATATAATATATGAAATATGCAGTTTAAAATGTATAATAGTTAAAATAATAAAATAAAATATTATAACAAAAACTTTTTTCAACTTCTATTTTAGGTACAGATTATGCATGTACAGGTTTGATACATAGGTATTATATATTGCAACCAAGTAGTGAGTATAGTGCCTAATGCTATAGTATAAGGTAATTTTTCAACCCATACTCGCCTGTCTCCCTCTTCCTTATAGTAGACCACAGTGTCTGTTGTTCCCATGTTTATGTCCATGTGCACTGAGTGTTTCGTTTCCACTTATAAGTGAGAACATGCAGTATTTGTTTTTCTATTCCTGCATTAATTCACTTAGGATAATGGCCTTCTCCTCCAACCATGTTACTGCAAAGAACATAATTTCATTCTTTTTTATGGCTGTGTAGTATTCCATAATGTATGTGCACACCATTTTCTTTATTCAATCCAGTTCTGATGGGCATCTAGGTTGATTTCATGTTGTTGCTCTTGTGAATAGTGTGGTGATGAACATATAAGCATATGTGTCTTTTGGCTTAATAATCTACTTTTCTTTGGGTATATACCTAGTAATGGGATTACAGTGTCAAATGGTACCTCTTTTTTAACTTCTTTGAGAAATCTCCAAATTGCTTTTCACAGTAGCTGAACTAATTTAAATTCCCACCATCAGTGTATAAGCATTCTCCTTGCTCCACAGTCTTGTCCGTATCTGTTGTTATTTGACACTTTTTGATAACAGCCATTTTGACTGGTTGAGACGGTATCACATTGTGTTTTTGATTTGCATTTCTCTGATGATTAATAAAAAATTTGCATTTTTTCATGTTTGTTGGCCACTTGTATGTCTTTTTTTGGGAAGTGTCTGTTCGTGTCCTTTGCCCATTTTTTAATGGAATTCTATGGTTTTTGCTTGTTGATTTGTTTAAGTTCCTTATGGATCCTGGATGTTAGACTTTTTTCAGTTGCATAGTTTTAGAATATTTTCTTGCATTCTATAGGTTATCTGTTTATTAATAGTTTATTTTGCCATACAGAAGCTCTGCAATTTAATTAGGTCCCCTTGCCTTTTTTTATTTTTATTTTTTTCTGTTGCAATTGCTTTTGGAGAACTAGCCAAAAGTTATTCGCCAGGGCCAGTGTCAAGAAGGGTATTTCTTAGGTTTTCTTCTAGAATTTAGATAACTTAAGGTCTTACATTTAAATCTTTATTTCCTCTCAGTTAATTTTTATATGGTGAAAGGTAAGGGTCTAGTTTCATTCTTCTGCATATGGTTAGCCAGTTGTCACAGCACAATTGATTAAATAAGGTATTCTTTCCCCATTGCATATTTTTGTCAGACTTGTCAAAGATCAGTTGATGGTAAGCGTATGGCTTTATTTCTGAGTTTCCTAATCTGTTAAATTGGTTTAGATGGCTGTTTTTGTACCAATACCATGCTTTTTTGGTTACTGTAGCCTTACAATGTAGTTTGAAGTTGGATAGTTTGATGTGTCCAGCTTTGTTCTTTTGGGTTACAATTGCTTTGAATATTCCGCCTCTTTTATGGTTCCATTTAAATTTTAGAACAGTTTTTTTAAAACTCTGTGAAGAATGACATTGCTTATTTGATAGGAATAACATTGAGTCTGTAAATTGCTTTGGACAGTATGGCTAGTTTAATAATATTGCTTCTTTCAATCCATGAACATGGAATGTTTTTCCATTTACTTTTGTTGTCTCTGATTTTTCTGTTTTCTCTTTCTTTTGAGCTGGAAGTTCTTGGTGACATTTATTGACAGCAGTTTATACACTTGTTTTCTTCTCATGATTTATTTCAGCAATGTTTTGTAGTTCTCCTTATAGAGACCTTTCACTTCCCTTGTTAGCTGTATTCCTAGGTATTTCATTTTCTTTATGGCTATTGTAAGTGGGATTGTGTTCTTGATTCAACTCTCAGCCTGAACATTGTTGAGGTATAGAAGTGCTACTAACTTTTGTACAATTCAAGTAAGATATCCTGAAACCTTACTAAAATTGTTTATCAGTTCTAGAAGCCTTTTGATAGATTGTTTAGGGTTTTCTAGGTATTGAATCATAACATCAGTGAAGAGAGATAATTTGACTTTTCTTATCCTATTTTGATGCCTTTTATTTGTTTCTCTTGCCTGATTGCCCTGGCTACAACTTTCAGTAATATGTTAAATAGGAGTCATGAGAGTGTTTTAGTTCTCAAGGGGAATGGTTCCAGCATCTACCTGCTCAATATGATGTTGGCTGTGGGTTTGACGTAGATGGCTCTTACAATTTTGAGGTATATTTCTTCAATGCCTACTCTGTTGAGGGTTTTTAATCATAAAAGGATATTGGATTTTATTGAAAGTTTTTGCTGCATCTTTTGAAATAATCATATGGTTTTTGTTTTTAATTCTCTTTCTGTGGCGAATCACATTTATTGATTTGCATATGTTGAACCAGGCTTGCATCCCAGAAGTAAAGCCTACGTTATCATGGTGTATTAACTGTTTGATGTGTTGCTGGATTTGGTTTGCTGGTATCTTGTTGAGGATTTTTGCATCTATGTTCTTCAGAAATATTGGCCTGACATTTTCTCTTTTTATTGTCTCTGCTAGATTTTTGTATTAGGCTGATACTGGCTTCATAAAATGAGTTAAAAAGCTCTTCCTCCCCACCTTATTTTGAATAATTTCAGTAGGATTGGTATAAGTTCTTCTTTCTATATGTAATAGAATTCAACTGTGAATCCATCTGGTCCAGGGCTTTTTGTGTGTTATCAGGTTTTTTATTACTTATTCAATTTCAGAGATCGATTTTGGTCTATTCAAGTTTTCAATCTCTTTCTGATTCAATCTTGGTAGTTTGTATGTTTGTAGAAATGTATTCATTTCCTCTAGATTTCTAACTTGTGCACATAGACTTGTTCATAGTAGTTTCTGAGAATCTTCTGTATTTCTGAGGAATAGACTGTACTATCATCTTTGTCATTTCTGATTGTACTTATTTGGATTTTCTTTTCTTTCTTTGTTAATATAGCTAGCAGTCTATCAATTTTGTTTAATTTTTTCAAATAATCAATTCATGATTTTATTGATCTTCTGTATGGATTTTTGCATCTCAATTTTATTCAGTTCCTCTCTACTTTTAGTTATTTCTTTTTTTCTCTAGATTTGAGATTGTATTCTTCTTTTCAATTTTTTCTAGTTTCTTGAGGTACAAAGGTAGATTGTTAATTTGAGATCTTTCAAACTTCATTATGAAGGCATTTAGTGCTAAAAATTTCCTCTGAAGACTGCATTCCAAGGAGAATGGTGTGCACCCAGGAGGCGGAGCTTGCAGTGAGCCGAGATTGCGCCACTGCACTCCAGCCTGACCTGGAGAGCGAGACTCCTTCTCAAAAAAAAAACGACTGCATTCCAGAGATTTTCACAATTTGTGTCCCTATTTTTACTAATAAAATAATGATTTTATTTCTGCCTTAATTTCAATGTCGACTTAGCAGTTATTCAGGATCAAGTTGTTTAATCTCCATGTATTTGAGTAGTTTTGAGAGATCTGGTATGGATTTCTATTTCTAATTGTATTGTGATCCAAGAGTGTGCTTGATATGATTTTAACTTTTTTAAGTGTATTGACATTTGCTTTATGGCCGTGCATGTGGCTGATCTTGAAATATTTTCCATGTGCAGATGATAAGAATGTATATTCTGTGGTTCTTGGGTAGAGAATTCTGTAGATGTGTATTTGGTCTAATTGGGCAAGTCTCAAGTTTAAGTCCAAATTTTCTTGTTAGCTTTCTGCCTCGATGATCTGTCCAATGCTGGCAACAGACGTTGAAGTCTCCCACTATTATTGGTTATCTAAGTCTTTTTGTACACTGAGAACTATTTGTATTATGAATCTGGGCACGCCAATGTTGGGTGCGTACGTGTTTAAAACAGTTAAGTCTTCTTGTTGGACTATATCTTTTATCATTATGTAATGTCTTTCTTGAATTTTACTTTAAAATCTGTTTTACCTGATATAAGAATAGCTACTGCTGTTTTGTTTTTGTTTTTGTTTTTGTTTTTATGGAGTCTCACTCTGTCACCAGGCTGGAGTGCAGTGGCGAGATCTCAGCTCAATGCAACCTCCACCTCCGGGGTCCATGCAATTTTCCTGCCTCAGCCTCCCGAGTAGCTGGCACTACAGGCACGTGCCACCATACCTGGCTAATTTTTGTGTGTTTTTAATAGAGACGGGATTTCACCATGTCGGCCAAGATGGTCTCGATCTCTTGACCTCATGATCTACCTGCCTCAGCTTCCCAAAGTGCTGAGATTACAGGTGGCCTCTGAGTATCATTAAATGTGAGATGGACCTCTTGAAGACAGCAGATTGAGACTGATTGGGTCTTTGTCTCAATCCAACGTGCCACTCTGTGCCTTTTAAGTGGGGTGTTTAGCCTATTTACATCCAGGATTAATATTGATATTTGAGATTTGCTCTTGTAATTGTGTTGTTAGCTGGCTGTTATGTAGACTTGATTGTGTGATTGCTTTATAGTGCCTGTGGGCTATGTGCTTAATGGTAACAGATGTCATTCTTTTGGTTCCATATTTAGCACTCCTTTAAGGACCTCTTATAAACTGATCTAGTGGAAATGTATTCCCTCACCATTGGCTTGTCTGAGGATTTTATTTCTCCCTCATTTAATGAAGTTAGTTTGTCAGGACATAAAATTTTGGTTGGAATTTCTCTTCTTTAAGGGTGCTGAAAATAGACTCTCAATCTCTCCTGGCTTTAAGGTTTTTCTTTTGTTAACCTTGGTGAATCTGATGACTATATGCCTTGGGGATGGGGATCTTGTATAATATCTAGCTGGGTTTCTCTGTATTTCTTGGATTTGTAGGTCAGTCTTAGCAAGATTAGAAAAATTTTCATGAACTATGTCCCGTTTATTCTCTCTTTTTCTCTCTCAGGAATGCCAATAAGCATTTATTTAGTCTCTTTACGTTATCCCTTATATTTAGAAGTTTGCTGATTTTTAAAAATTCTTTTAAATTTGTTTTTATGTGACTGAGTTGATTTGAAGAACTAATCTTCAAGGTCAGAGATTCTTTCCTCAGCTTGGCCTATTCTGCTTTTAATATTTACAATTGTATTCTATAATTCTGTGTGAATATTTTAGGTCTAGAAGTTTAGTTTGGTTCTTTATTAAAAAGACTATTCCATCTTTCAGTTCTTGGATGGCTTTACTGGATTCCTTGGATTCTTTGGATTCCTTGAGATGGATTTCAACTTTCTCCTGAATCTCAATGTTTCCTCGCCATCCATCCAGACTCTGAATTCTATATTTGTCATTTCTGTCACTTCAGACTGGTTAAGAACCACTGCTATGGAGCTAGTATACTCGTATGAAGGTAAAGGGACACTCTGGCTTTTTGAATTGCCAGAGTTCTTGTGCTGGTTCTTTTCTATCTGAGATGATTGGTGTTCATTTAACAGTGGTATAATTTGAGTATAGTCAATTGGCTTCATGTCTAGATGTTTTCACAGGGCCAAGGTTCTGTGCAGGGCTTTTATTTGTGGCTAAATTTGTGTCCTTGGTTTCATAGGGATGTATATTAGCAAGGTATGTTTGGTGCTTTAAAAAAATTAAGTATAAAAAAATTATTCAAATTTATTTTACTAACTTGTAAAAATAAATGTCAGTTTTCAAACTCGTATATATTTGCCAGTTTGAAACAACAGTTGCCTGATTTAATGCCTTTGAGTAGTGGTGATGATTCACTGCCTTTCCATACATTTACCAAGATAATGTGGGTTGTTTCTGGCTCCCAAGGAATAAAAAAACTTACATTCTTTCAAGAAATATACTTTTTTAAATCCTCCCCAAATTTATTATGACCTCTTCTGTAGAAATACATCAGAAAATCAAGAATATGGAAAAATATTCAGATTTAAAAAGTCAGACCCAGAAAAAAAAATATGGGAAAGGTAAACTATTCCCAAAATAGCAAGTATAGAAGACAAGTAATATGTTGAAAAACTTATAAAAGAAGCAACAATCATTCTTAAATATGACAAGGGTACCTTCTAATAGGCCAGTGCTAGGCATAGATGCCTATGGAAAAGAGAACACATATACTATCCAGGTAGCATTTCTGTTGGAGAGTTCCAATGTGTATTCAAATTAAAGAAATCTTTCACAAGAATGACAGCACCATGAAAAAAAAATAATTTTATTTTGTTTTTCATAATCATATTCCCAGCACCTGGTACCCCACTTGGCATTATGGTTAGCATTGATAAATACTAAATGAATGGACAAATGAATGAACTACTTGAATAGAAGCCACTAATAATTTACACAATGTGGTAAAAATAAAAATCCCATCAGGACAAAGTCATATCCTAAACTTGAATGATTTAGAGGAACAAATTTTATGAAGTGGTATTCAAAATGATATTTTTAAAAAGCATGTAAATCACAAAAGAATTCTAGGTTTCCTTGGAGACATAACAGATTCTAGGTCTGGTAGAACAGTACAAGATATGCCTGAAACATTTTTTTCAAACAATGATGTAAAGGACTTAATAATATACCTTTTTTAGTAAAAAATATAAGGGGACAAAATAAAGATTACCACTGATAAATACTGAAATATTTAAAGATAATATAATATAATATCTACAATGGACTTCAACATAATCTATTGGGTATGGGTATAATGTAGGATTTAGAGATGAAACACAATTGATTCTGAGCTCATAAATGAGAATTAGGTGGTGGGTCCAAGATGGTCCATTATACCAGACTCTACATTTTTGCATAAGTAAACTTTCCTCTTATAAATTTCACCAGTGTACTTGATATGTAATGTATCCTGATGTACAGGTAACCTTTTTCAAAGATGAAATTTTGTTTTAAATGGTACCTTGTTTCTTCAGGCTGTATACGCTTGATATTCAAGTAAATGTTTAAAAATTAAATAAAATAGGAAAATAAATATATAGCACACATATTATTTATCCCTTTCTGGCACCTTGGCCAATCTTTTTCTTATAAAATGACCTGTCTTGCTTAGACATAGGTAGGCAAGTCAAGCCAAGTAGACAACTCCTCTGGAATGTTATTCCACAGTTTTGAATAAACTTAAGCTTAATACTTGTTATTGTCCTTGAAAAGTTAAGATGTATAAGATACCAGGGGCCATGATGTCTGGCAATTAGTAAGAACCTGTCCAGGAGATGCAGAGATTAACTGGAATCAGAACAGTCTTTTGATCATTTGAATTCAGCCATACCTAAATGCCTGTGTGAAAATAAATGTTGCTTATTTTTTCAGTTATTTTAATATTGGATTCTTTAGCCTTCAGTCTAAATATATATGTTAATAAATATAGGAATAATGAAGCTTAATCACACAGTCAATAGATAAATTATTTGAGATAGTTCTTGTAAATAGACTAGTCTCCATACTGTATGTGGAAGGGACTAGACAAATAGTACATATTTAATCTGATGCAGGAAGGGGAAGATTTAAGCTAAAATGAGGAACATGCCCAGAACAATTGGCTTAATGGATTAACAAGAATATTGTCAGTGAGTGGACCAGCTGTTTAGGGGAACAAGGTCAAAAGGATAGCCAGGATTACCTTTATTGCAATGTATATGCAAATACCTTAGATATGTTAAACTTAAAATTATTGAGCAAGTAAAGTTTTAAAAGATGGGCTCTGAGACACAAAAGAGAAGTAAGGCAGAAAAATCAGAATAATGGTAAGTAGAAAGTGGAAAGAAAACTCCCAATCATAATTAATATATATTTTTAAGCCAGACTCGCAAAAAACTTCTCCTCAATTCTGCAGTAAGAAGGAGGTAAAAGTTTAACATCAGAATCACAGTTTAATGTATTAGTAATTATAAATAAATAGTAGTATAAAGAAATTTATAATTTTAGAGCATATTCGACCTCAACTTTTTTAAAAGATTAGTTTCATGGAGATAATTTACTTACTTTTTCTCTTCATGTTTTTAATGTCTAGTTTATAAACAATATAAAACTAAACTTCCTGGTCAGTTTTATACACCAAAATGTATGAATTTTGAGGCTTTTATGTCATAATTAAAGAGGGAGAATTTTCATACCGAGATGAAGTAAAACCATGCAAATACACATTAAGGAACAATGCCTTATTAAGCTTCATCTCTGTTGGTTATGCTATGAAATATAGTAAACATAAAATCCATTGCTAATTATTCTAGAAGGCAGTGAATAATTTGTTGGAATAAGTAATATTTTAAACTGTAAATGACTGTGTTGCTCTGTGAATATTTTGTTTTCCTCGAATAGTATTCAATGTGTGGTTAGAAAAATATAAACAAAAGTTTCAAAAAAATAGTGTTTCCAAGTATAAATTTGTCAACAGAAATGCATTTCCATTTCAAATATAAATGTATGTATATTCTGCTTATTTTTATATTCATGGAAATTCTCACTTCCATTTGTACAGATAAGCAAAGCTTAACTTCATTCAATTTTCTATATTTCCCACCTATTTCAAAAAAACACAGGCTAAAATGTTTTTATTGTTTTCTTTAAAGTTGTTAAAAACTACCATAGCGAAATTTTGTGGCTATCTTTCTAACAGTCTCATTTTAATGGATTGATCTATATGGATACTGAAGGAGTTAAGGACATAATACCCCAATATGCCACGACCTGGCATATAGATTATTTGGAGTTGAAAGCACTTAGGAAGCAGCAGTTGTAGAAAGAGCCATCTGAACTGCCTTTGCTTATCTATAGCAAGCCATAAAAATCCCTGCGAGAAAGCTGCCTTCCCTGCAACAACACTAGAAGATAACCCTTATTGCCGGTGAGACTGAGAATTGATGCTGCGATGGAGCTGTATAAATAAACTTACTAAAATATCCCTTATCTCCCACTAGCTTTACAGCTCTATATATATGTCTCAATGAATCCCCTGGAATTTATTGCCCCAGCTCTGACCCCTCTTTCTTGTCATTTCTTCACAAAATTCATCATTTTTTGATGAAAAAATGTAAAGCTTTCTGTTTTGGACATTGCTTTGGATCTCCACTCTGTGAAAATCCCCATGTACATGTAAAATTAATAAAATGTGTTTAATCCTATCACTCTATCTTTTGTCAGTGTAGTTCCTAGACCCGAAAGAAGATCTCACTTAAGAACCAAGATGAGTAAATTGGGGATCCCTACAATACTTCACCAATATTTAACATAGTTCCACAGGAAAAAAATCAAGAAATTAAAACCTTGATATTAATATTTTGAAACCCTCATGATAATGAATTTAAGTGGATAAATATACATCTGCTAATTTACAGAAGGACATAAATTTCTCTTTAGAAATTGTCTCTGTACCTATTGTCTAATTTTCAAGGAAAGACTTAAATTGAAGACATCTCAGTATGCCTTTGGGAGCTTTTAAATGATTTCTCTGATGATAATCAAATCAGATAATTAATTACTTAACATAGAGAGGTAAAAAACACTTAGGAAACTTTATAAGGCATTGTCTTTAATCGTGTTTTTATTCATTATTTTATTTATTTGACAACTGTTTACAAAAATTTATTACATGCCTAACCACCCTATTGGGTTCCATGTACAAGGTAGTGAAAGCAACAGATATAATCTCTCCTCTCCTCATATGGGGTTGGAAAAAAAGTCAAAGTCCTAAAATTTATAGAAATTATAAATGCACAGACAACTGCAAAATGTAAAGTGCAGATGGAGGAAACTTATTGGAGGCTATTATAGAGGACTGTGGGAAGTGCACATTCAAAGGTATTACACAAAGGTTAGTTAACTGAGGAGATGATATATAAGGTGAAACCTCCAGAATGATTTATCACTATAGAAGTGCACTCCAGACAAATGACCAGCCTGTCTGATAGCCTTAGTGCTGAAAAGTTATTTGTATAGTCATTGAACTATATAAAGGCCACGTTGACATTGGCTGTTGGGGAACAAGTGTTAGAACATCACAAGATTTGGCTGGGGTGCTATAGTCCCAGACCAAAGAAAACCCTGTATGCCGGACTAGAAAGCATAGATTTTATTCTGAACGGAAAATCTCTGCAATATAAAGCAGATGTTTGGGTTGGGGTTGGAAGTGTTTCCTGGTGTTGCTGTTACATAATGTGATTTATGCTGTAAAACTATCACTTAGGTATGTATGAAGAATGCACTGGAGTTTAGAAGTCTAGTGATTATACCTTGGGTATTCCACCTATAAAAATACAATATTGAGAGGTGTGGTGGTTCTCACCTGTAATCCTAACACCAGAAAGTCAAGATGGAAGGATCAGTTGAGCCCAGGAGCTTGAGAATTTCAACACTTTTCCCAGCCCCAGCAACATAGATAGACTCCGTATAGAAAAAAATAAAAAATAAAAAATTAGCCTGGTGTGGTGGCACATACCCATTGTTCCAGCTGCTGGGAAGGGTAAGGTAGGAGGATCATTTGAGCCCAGGAGGTAGAGAAGGCAGTAAGCCATAATTGCTCACTGCACTCCAGCCTCAGTGACAGAGTAAGATGCTGTCTCAAAAAAATAAAAATAAAAATAAGAAAAAACATTGGAACCTCATACAAATAAGTGAGAGTTTTCTGTATATAAATAGAATTATATATAATTCTTTGAAGTGACACTTCCAACTTAGGTGAAAATTCTGATATTCAAATGTGTCATTTCTCTGAAAAACTATATACTGAGCTACAGATGAAAACACATGTTTTAACATACTGCATTTGAACTTTCGGAGCTTGAACCCAGGAGTTTAAGGCAGCAGTGAACTATGACTGTGCCACTGGGCAGCAAAATGAGACCCTGTCTCAAAATTGCATTACATTAAAAAATAAAAACACTGCATTATAATCTCTCCTACTACTATTTTTATGTATGTAGTTATTTTTATTCTTGCAAATACATACTTCTGAATTTATTTGTTACATGGGTGGGTGTTCTGTCTCTAGAATAAAGTAGGAGCTAAATATCACACAATGAACAAAGCAACCCACCACAACAAAGAATATTTCAGCCTCAAATCATGTCAAGTTTGAGAAAGGCTGATATACCAAGACGATGTAAGTAACATAAAATGAGAACAATAAAACATAGGAATTTTTTCTTCCAAAATCTATATATTTTATAATCAAAGATACATTCACAATGATGAATGTCAAGGGTCAGTGGTTTTTATTTCGGACTGTCAAAGGGAATGGTATAACTCAGGTATAGACTGTAGTGTGCTTACTCTGATTACGATGGCCTTTCACTTTTAGTCCATTATTTAGGCACGCTTAGGCATTTTAGAAATAAGAAAAATATAATTGTGATGTCTTAATTTTTAAATGTTGCCAGTAAAACCACATTTGTTTTTAAAGTTGATATGGATTGGCTAAACATGGGACAAACTTCAGGCTTAATTCAGCAGAATTTAGTAATACGGTGGTATTTGATGCTTTTTTTTTTTTTGAGAACTATTTCAGTGTTATATTGGGAATAAAACGTAATCAAAATTGTCTGGGAAGACATAGGCGAGGTGAGGATGCAGATTGACTTTGTATAGATACGGTTTTTGAAAATTTTGCTCTGAAAATAAATCAGTAATGAGTTTATATCTAAAAAAAAGGCATGGGTTCAAGTTTGAAATATTTTTTACATTTGCATATATTTTTATTTTGTGTTGGGAATTTTAGAGCATGTCTGTTTGCTAATAAGTATGATTCAGTAGAGCGTTACCAACTGAAAACATGAGAGAAAATCAATAATTTCAATAATCAGTCTCGAAAAGATAAAAATAGAATCCAGAGCAAAATGGAAGGCTTGATTCTATAAAGAGAGATTACAAATTCACACTAATAGGGAAGCAAATAAAGATAAGGTAGCTAGCACAGAAAGGATCAGACATTTGGAGGTGAGATTAAAACAAAATCTATTTCTTTTTAGGTTATAGCAGCATATACTGGCTAAATGTTATTTAAGTATATATACCTGGAATTTCACCTGCTATATATTCTGATAATAGCAGTAAATATCTAAAGAAATAAACATTTGATGTGCATTGAATTTCTCTGTATTACATGTGTCCTACTGATACAATTGGTATAATGTCTACAACTTATTTCCATAATCTTTAAGAAATGTGTAGTAGTCTTTGGACATGTTTGTCAATAATTTTTCAAGCAGTCTGATTCACTACAAATCCAGTTATTAATTTTGCATGCATAACTATGCTTCATTATGGTTAACCCCAAAATTGTTGTTCGCATGAGAGAAAAATCTCCTAATGGATACAAATATATGAGATATATTTATACACACATACATATGCATATGTTTATGTCACTCATTTGAAAAAGAACCTATTTAAGAAAAAGAGGGAAAATTAATCCTGAAAGGAATACATAATATTGAATTAGAAATGTAGACTTAATTGTCAAATTAATATTGTAGGTAGCAGCATACAACAGCATTTTATTTTTGAATAATTATTTAAATAAAAAAGAAAACCCTGTAATATTTTACTCTTTTCCTTAGCAGTTGCTTTTGCACAGCTGCATACCATTAGTGTTTTAATCTGCTGATCAACCAAAATGATAACTTGACACAGAAATACTTGCTTCCAATTATCAACAGTAATAGAATTGATATTGATTCTAATATGTGACAATTTAATAGTCACACTAGTCATATATATATGATGTATATATATTATTTGAGATATATATATGATATATATATACATCATATATATATATATAAGTTGAGAAGCACTACTGGTTTAATGAGTAATAGCACAATATTTTAGTTGCTTTCCAGCATTCATTCTGAAAGTGAGGTTCTTAGGCCACCAGAATAAATTTCACAGAGAAGTTGTTAAATATGTATATTTTGGGGTTTCATTCCAGACCTACTGAATCAGAGTATGTATATATATATATATATATATATATATATATATATGACTATTGTGACTATGAAATTGTCACATATATATATATATGGGTTCAGGGTCATACTTATGTCTATCAATATGTTAAATTTTTTTTTCAAAATGCTTCCATTTGCAATAAATTTGAGTAGTGTTAATATTGTTACCTTTCTAGACATTATTAGTTCAACTTAGTACATTAAAATATGATAAATGTTGCAGTAAATAAAATTCAACTGTTTACCACCTTGTCTTAAAATATATTTGGTCACAAAAAATTTATTTACCCTCAAAGATAAAACACTAACATTCCCTGAGAAATTAGACACTACTATTTCAGTCATCAAAGAACAAAATGATGTTTTGGGGAATTTGTCATGCCTTCATGTTTAAGGGGAAGAGAAACTGCCTCTATAAATACATACAGTGATTAATGGCAACGTTGTGTGTGTGTGTGTGTGTGTGTGTGTGTGTGTATGTTTATTTTAATGATATCCCCTCTATCCTGTTGAGCCAACATTATAGTAAGGAATAAAATAAAAACCATCTTACAATCTTTAATATAAAATGTCTTTTTATAAAATCAATTCCACCACTCCTCCATAAATTTCTCTCCCCTCAGTCTCCCAGAATCAGAAACTTTCCTCCCTCACTATTCTGTGATTGTATTTGCTAAAGAAGAAGGGGACTTTTAAACAAATTCCAGCAGCCAGGACATGGAAGATTCAGGAAAGTCATGAATTGCATAAGAGAACATTTTAATAGTACTCTTTATTCCTGGATAGTGTGCATTTAATTTCATAGAAAATTGAATACAAAATGTTGGTGACAACAACTATATAAAAGCATATTTTACTGTGGCCTGGTTGGCAATAGAGTTGCTTGTACCCAGTCGTAACTCAGTTAAGCATTTTGTAGCATCAAGATCTCACCTAGTGGACTGCTGAGGCTGGCTCATACCAGCTTACATCAGATGCATCTCTTCCCAGATTCATGCTCAATGACATCATATGGGTAGCCTCAAATCAGCAGTAGCCGTCGGCAGCACTAAAATTAGAAATGCTTTTTTTTCTAGAAAGCCAGTTGAGAAGCACTACTGGTTTAATGAGTAATAGCACAATATTTTAGCTGCTTTCCAGCATTCCTTCTGAAAGTGAGGTTCTTAGACCACGAGCATAAATTTCACAGAGAAGTTGTTAAATATGTATATTTTGGGGTTTCATTCCAGACCTACCGAATCAGAGTACATGGAAAGAGCCCAGCGATCTGTTTTATCAAGCCTTTAGAATGATTGTGATGCACACTAAAGAACTGTAAACTCCTCTAAGAAGACAAAGTGTGTGTGTGAGTGTGAGCGTGTGTGTGAGTGTGAGCGTGTGTGTGAGTGTGAGCATGTGTGTGAATATGTACGTGGGTGGTGGGGGAGGAAAAGAGAGAGTATATTGAATGATGAATAAGAAGCCATTTTCTAGATCCAGAACAGGATTTCATCACTGCTTAAAATTTCTGAGGAATTTTTTATGTCACTTTAGAGTGCTTTAGGATAGGAATTAGTATACAAAGTCACATGTGTATATTTAGATGGCCTTTGTTCCTAACACAGGCATGTCTCACATGAACTTGGGTCAGTTCTTGATTCTAGATCTTTTAGGGAGATTTACTACTGCAACAGGTACTATGACAAATGGTGAATGAGGTATATGAATTTTACTTTTCTGAATTAGGTCTATGCCTTGATGTTTAGGTTCTCTGCTGGAGGAGAAATGAACTAGAACTCTGCGTTTGGAGATAGAAGACAGGACTTCATAAAAGACTTTACGGAATAGTGGAGAAACTCCTGGATCTCCACAGTCCTTAGCTTTTACAACTGTAAAATACATTATGAATTAAGAATAAAATAATAAACATTTTAACTGTTTTGTTTGGAAATCACCTTAAAATGTGAGCTGTAAATATGCTGAGATTTTTCCAGATACACTTCAAAACACAAAATATGAAAGCAAAAGTAATTCTGTCTTCTAAAAATAATTAATATAAAGAATGTGTTTCATTGCATTGTAATGTTCAAACAAACCACATCTATAATCAATATTATATAGGTGATTGGCCACTAAGTATTGTTTTCTCCTTTAAAGATATCCATTTCTAAATAGTAGGATTCCCTTTCTTTTTTCAATCAGATTTCAGATCTATCTTTCCAAAAGATAAAAGCTAAGAGAGCTGATCTCCTCATTTAACACTAAATTATTTACAATTAATAAATGTTATCACATATATGTTACCAATTTGTGTTTATATCTTATAAGTTTGAATTCTCATTTGCTGCATGTAACTTGTAAGATAGATATTAGAACTTTTTTCCTGGATATCCTAAAATATATCTGTAAAGGAAAAAATGCTTTACTACTTCCTATAACAACTTGACTCTTCTAGGCAGCTACAACATCCTTTTAGCCCAGGGTTTGATACTATGGCATTGCCCAACTTCAGATTGAATCCTGATTCCACCTCTTACTAGCCATGTTTCTATGCCTCAATTTTGTTATCTTTAAAGTTGATATGATCATAATACTTACCTCAGAATAATGTTATGAGAATTAAATATAAAAATTCTCAAGATAATGTCTGAATATGTTAAAAGACTCAGTAAATATCATCTATTCATTCTTACATTATCCATCTACTTTGAACTTTACAATGTAATTCACCATACTAACCAACTTAGAGAAGACATATCACATAGAATCTTCATAGAAGTAGAAAAAACTTTTGATAAAATTTAATAACAATTTATGGATTAAAAAAATCATCAAACAGAAGGTAAAGGAAAATTTTCAACCTGATTAAAGTTTTCTGTTTATTTAAAAGCTAACATCATATTTAATGATGAAAGACTGAATGTTTTCCCCTAACATCAGGAAAAAAAGAAGACTGTGTACTCTCTTCAGTTCTACTGACATTCTACTAAAAGGTCTAGTCAATATAATTAGTATAGATAATAATAATAATGACATTCAAATTGCAACGAAAAAAAGTAGAACTCTGCCCACAGAGAATTTTGGTGAAGATCAATTGATCAGGGTTTCTCTAGAAATAAAATAGATGGGCAGCCTATTGAGTACTGTTTTCCCTATGTAAAAAGTCTAGTAGCCAAAAATTTGACTTCAGTCTCTATGCTGAAGAGTCATACTTTTTCTCACCTTCCCAGAATGATATACTTTGGCTGTGTTTTCCCACTCAAATTTTATGTCAAATAGTAATTTCCAATGTTGGGGGAGGGACCAATGGGAGGTGATTAGATCATGGAGTGATTTTCTCCTTGCTGCATTCATGACAATGAGTGAGTTCTATAAAGATACCTGAAAATGGTAAAGCAACTTTGGAAATAGATAATTGGCAGAGGTTGGAGCAGTTTGGAAAGCTCAGGAGAAGACAGGAAGATGTGGGAAAGTTTGAAACTTCCTAGACACTTGTTGAAAGGTTGTGACCAAAATGCTGATATGAACAACGAAGTCCAGACTGAGGTGATCTCAGATGGAGATGAGGAACTTATCGGGAACTGGAGCAAAGTTCATTCTTGTATGCTTTAGCAAAGAGACTGGTGGCATTTTGCCACTGTCCTAAAGATCCAGGGAACTTTGACCTTGAGATAGATGATTTAGGCTATCTGGCAGAAGAAATTTCTAAGCAGCAAAGCATTCAACATGTGACCTGGTATTTTGGAAAGTGTATACTCATATGCATGAACATAGAGATATCTGAAACTGGAAGGGAAGCAGAGCATAAAAGTTAGGAAAATTTGCTGCCCAGTCATGTGGTAGAAAAGAAAAACCCATTTTCTGGTGAGATATTCAAACCTGCTTCAGAAATTTTCATAAGTAAAGAGGAACCAAATATTGTTAGCCAATACAATGGGGAAAATGTCTCCACAGAGGGGCTAGGGGTCAGAATGATATGGTTTGGCTCTGTGTCCCAACCCAAATCTCATGTCGAGTTGTAATCCCCATGTGTTGGGGAGAGTGACCTGGTGGGAGGTGATTGGATCATGAGAGCAGATTGCTCCCATGCTGTTCTCATGATAATGAGTGACTTCTCATAGGATCTAGTTGTTTTAAAGTATGTAGCACTTCCTCCTTCATGCTCTCTCTCTTCTGCTCCACCATGGTAAGATGTGCTTGTTTCCCTTCTTCTTCTGCCATAATTGTAAGTTTCCTGAGGCCTCCTGGCCATGCTTCCTGTTAAGCCAGTGGAACTGTGAGTCAATTGAATGAATCTCTTTTGTTCATCAGTTACCCAGTTCAGGTAGTTTTTATAGTAGATGGGAACAGACTAATACACAGACCTAAGTCATTTCACAGACAAATTGATTCAAGGGAAGGCCTACTTACCCTGAGAAAGGACTTTGTGTTATTACAAGTACAGGTGTCCAAAAGTACCCACCAGAAATATTTCACCAAATATTCAACTGAGATTTGAGGCCATTTGTTAAGTGGATTTGTTGTTGGGGAGCAGAAAATAATCAGAATTTTGGAGAATTATTAGATATCAGCTCTGAATGACACTGATTCTTGTAACCTACTGCTTTAAGTAGGGCCTTAAAGTGGTCAGCTGATAGATGAGATCTTAACTGAAGTTAACTGAAAATGAATTAACTACACAGTCCATTAGCTGAGTTGGAAATTATTGTCCCTAGCTCCAGAAGGTAACATTTTAATAGATATACTTGAAAACTTGAAGAATGAGTTCTGTCAGTTAGTTCATTGAGTTGGATCTCTGAAGCATGGGGTATAGATCATTATGGAAAGCCAAATGGAAATTCCTGGAACATCCTCTCCCAATAAAGATAGTAAAATTCTGAGAAAATTTTATCAAATAATGCTTCCACCAAAGACTTGAAAGAATAAAAAAGATAAAAAGATATAATAATAACACCCACATTTAATTCACCAATGTGACCTGAGCAGAAGTGAAATAGGTCTTGGAGAATGACCATCGACTATCATAAACTTAAGCAAGTGGTGACTGCAATTTCAGTTGCTTTCCTGATTGTAATACCTCTACCAGAGCAAAATCAACATTATTCCTGCTATAGTATATGTAACTATTGACTGGACAAATGTCTATTTAACCAAAAATTTGTAAGGACTATCAGAAGCAATTCACTTTGAGAACAAAACAGTGTACTGTGACAGTGTTGCCTAAGAGTTATTTCAATTCTTATGTTCTTTGCCATAATATATTCTGCAGAGATCTTAAATGTCTTGAGGTTCCACAAACATTATATTGATCCAATAAATTGATAAAATTATGTTAATTATGAGAAAGGAGTAGCAAGCAATATAAATGTCTTAGTAAGACCTATGCAAACTACAGGATGGAAAGTAAACCCCATAAATATTTTGGGCCTGCAACCAAAAAGAAGTTTCTAAAGATTTAGTAGTGTTGACAATGTTGAGATATCCCAGCAATATGAAGACAAGTTGTTACACTCTATATTATGTATCACGTATAGGAATCACAATGGTTGGAAGAACTTTTTGGATTCTGGAGGCAACATATCACCTTTGAGTGTTTCAATTTGACTTATTTAAAGATCACTGATAAAGCTGTCAGTTTTGAGTGGGGACCTGAGCAAGGCAATGCTTTAGAGCAAGTTTCTGCTGCAGCACAAAACACTCTACTGGCCCTTATGAATCAGGAAATTTAATTATATCTAAAGTGTTCATTGCAAATAGGTTGCTATAGAACCCTCTGGAAGGAACTAATTGGAAAAATCACGGTACAGAAGTCTAGGACTTTGGAGTTAATCTATGTCATCTCCTTCAGATAAGCCATTTCCTTTTTATAAATAGAATCAGGTCTACTAATAAGCTTTAGTAGATAGTAGACACCTAATTATGACACACTAGGTAACCAAGCAGCCTGACCTTTGCATCATGAAATTCTCTAAGTTAACAGAACTATGTGCTGTGAACCTGGTTATACACTTGGTTCCAATAGAAAATTGGCCCTAAATCCATTTCTTCTAGATTTTCTAGTTTATTTGCGTAGAGGTGTTTCTAGTATTCTCTGATGGTAGTTTGTATTTCTGTGGGATCGGTGGTGATATTCCTTTATCATTTTTTATTGCATCTATTTGATTCTTCTTTCTTTTCTTCTTTATTAGTCTTGCTAGTGGTCTATCAATTTTGTTGATCTTTTCAAAAAACCAGCTCCTGGATTCATTGATTTTTGGAGGGTTTTTTGGATAAATTCCTTGACACATACACTCTCCAAGACTAAACCAGGAAGAAGTTGAATCTCTGAATAGACCAATAACAGACTCTGAAATTGAGGCAATAATTAATAGCCTACCAACTAAAAAAAGTCCAGGACCAGATGGATTCATAGCCGAATTCTAACAGATACAAAGAGGAGCTGGTACCATTCCTTCTGAAACTATTCCAATCAATAGAAAAAGAGGTAATTTTCCCTAACTCATTTTATGACGCCAGCATCATCCTGATACCAAAGCCTGGCAGAGACACAACAAAAAAAGAGAATTTTAGACCAATATGTCTGATGAACATCAATGCAAAAATCCTCAATAAAATACTGGCAAACTGAATCCAGTAGCACCTCAAAAAGCTTATCCACCGTGGTCAAAGGGGCTTGCTTCATCCCTGAGATGCAAGGCTGGCTCAGCATATGCAAATCAATAAACGTAATCCAGCATATAAACAGAACCAAAGACAAAAACCACATGATTATCTCAGTAGATGCAGAAAAGACGTTTGACAAAATTCAACAGCCCTTCATGCTAAAAACTCTCAATAAATTAGGTATTGATGGGATGTATCTCAAAATAATAAGAGCTATCTATGACAAACCCACAGCTAATATCATACTGAATGGGCAAAAACTGGAAGCATTCCCTTTGAAAACTGGCACAAGACATGGATGCCGTCTCTCACCACTCCTATTCAACATAGTGTTGGAAGTTCTGGCCAGGCCAATCAGGCAGCAGAAAGAAATAAAGGGTATTCAATTAGGAAAAGAAGAAGTCAAACTGTCCCTGTTTGCAGAGACATGATTGTATATCTAGAAAATCCCATCATCTCAGCCCAAAATCTCCTTAAGCTGATAAGGAACTTCATCAAAGTCTCAGGATACAAAATCAATGTGCAAAAATCACAAGCATTCTTATACACCAGTAACAGACAAACAGAGAGCCAAATCATGAGTGAACTCCCATTCACAATTGCTTCAAAGAAAATAAAATACCTAGGAATCCAACTTACAAGGGATGTGAAGGACCTCTTCCAGGAGAACTACAAACCACTGCTCAACTAAGTAAAAGAGGACGGCCAGGTGTGGTGGCTAATGCCTGTAATCCCTGCACTTTGGGAGGCCAAGGTGGGTGGATCATGAGATCAGGAGATCGACACCATCCTGGCTAACACAATGAAACCCCGTCTCTACTAAAAATACAAAAAATTAGCCAGACATGGTGGTGGGCACCTGTAGTCCCAGCTACTTGGGAGGCTGAGGCAGGAGAATGGCATGAACCTGGGAGGCGGAGCTTGCAGAGGGCCAAGATCGCACCACTGCACTCCAGCCTGGGTGACAGAGTGAGACTCTGTCACAAAAAAAAAAAAAAAAAAAGAAATAAAAGAGGACACAATCAAATGGAAGAACATTCCATGCTCATGGATAGGAAGAATCAATATCGTGAAAATGGCCATACTGCCCAAGGTAATTTATAGATTCAATGCCATCCCCATCAATGGTAAAAGAAACCAATGACTTTCTTCACAGAATTGGAAAAAACTACTTTCAAGTTCATATGGAACCAAAAAAGAACCTGCATTGCTAAGTCAATCCTAAGCCAAAAGAATAAAGCTGGAGGCATCATGCTACCTGACTTCAAACTATACTATGAGGCTACAGTAACCAAAACAGCATGGTACTGGTACCAAAACAGAGATATAGATCAATGGAACAGAACAGAGCCCTCAGAAATAATACCACACATCTGCAACCAACTGATCTTTGACAAACCTGACAAAAACAAGAAATGGGGAAAGGATTCCCTATTTAATAAATGGTGCTGGGAAAACTGGCTAGCCATATATAGAAAGCTGAAACTGGATCCTTTCCTTACACCTTATACAAAAATTAATTCAAGATGGATTAAAGACTTAAATGTCAGACCTAAAACCATAAAAACCCTAGAAGAAAACCTAGGCAATACCATTCAGGACATAGGCATGGGCAATGACTTCATGTCTAAAACACCAAAAGCAATGGCAACAAAAGACAAAATTGACAAATGGGATCTAATTAAACTGAAGAGCTTCTGCACAGCAAAAGAAACTACCATCAGAGTCAACAGGCAACCTCCAGAATGGGAGAAAATTTTTGCAATCTACTCATCTGACAAAGGGCTAATATCCAGAATCTACAAAGAACTCAAACAAATTTACAAGAAAAAAAAAACAACAAAAAGTGGGTGAAGGATATGAACAGACACTTTTCAAAAGAAGACATTTTTTGCAGCCAAAAGACACATGAAAAAATGCTCATCATCACTGGCCATCAGAGAAATGCAAATCAAAACCACAATGAAATATCATCTCACACAAGTTAGAATGGGGATCATTAAAAAGTCAGGAAACAACAGGTGCTGGAGAGAATGTGGAGAAATAGGAACACTTTTACACTGTTGGTGGGACTGTAAACTAGTTTAACCATTGTGGAAGATAGTGTGGTGATTCCTCAAGGATCTAGAACTAGAAATACCATTTGACCCAGCCATCCCATTACTGGGTATATACCCAAAGGAATATAAATCATGCTGCTATAAAGACACATGCACACATATGTTTATTGCAGCACTATTCACAATAGCAAGGACTTGGAACCAACCCAAATGTCCATCAATGACAGACTGGATTAAGAAAATGTGGCACATACACATCATGGAATACTATGCAGCCATAAAAAAGGATGAATTCATGTCCTTCATAGGGACATGGATGAAGCTGGAAACCATTCTCAGCAAACTATCGCAAGGACAAAAAACCAAACACCACATGTTCTCACTCATAGGCGGGAATTGAACAATGAGAACACTTGGACACAGGAAGGGGAACATCACACACTGGGGCCTGTTGTGTGGTGGGGGGAGTGGGGGATAGCATCAGTAGATATACCTAATGTAAATGACGAGTTAATGGGTGCAGCACACAAAAATGGCACATGTATACATATGTAACAAACCTGCACGTTGTGCACATGTACCCTAGAACTTAAAGTATAGTAAAATAAACATATATATATATATATATATATATATATATAAAGAAAATTGACCCTAAATAAGAAGATATACAGTTTCACAGAATGGTTAGTTGGAATCCTGGAAGAAAAAAGATTAGAACATATGGACAAAAAGCTATGGGGAGGAATCATGTGGATGGACATATGAGAGTAAGCAAAGTGTGAAGAATTTTTAATTGCATATTAATTTTCAAAAGAGATCTGCATCATAGATGCACTAAAAACAAACAACAACAAAAGAACAGCAAGTATACAAACTAACTCAACCTGTTAATATTAACCAGCTTCTGTCTTTTCGCCCCTGTCTTTACCTCCATTGTACCAATGCTGGTAAAATGAAGACATAAATACATTTATTATGAAGGGATGAAGGCTAAATAATATGCAGGGGCTCAAGCACATGGAATCCCCATCACCAACAATGATCTTTTCTCTGGCTGCTACTGAATATTAAATCTATCAGCAGAAGCAACATTAAGCCCCAATGCAACACTGTTACTTGAAGCAACCAATGAGTCACTCATTAGCAAATTAATTATTTTAGAGCCCATCTGTGAAGCATAGCTAATAATATTGATTGGAATTAATACAAATTCAAACTATGGAAATTTAATTTATTATTATGTTTATTATTTTGCTTACAAGCCAGTAGCCATCACTAACATCCAAGGGCTTAAAATGCATTTGATATGCTTTCATAAAATACTAATTAACATAGCCTCCATAACAAGAAGTCCACTTGTTACCAAAAGAAATGTTGAATGGGCCAATCTATTGGTCTTATCATTGTACCCAGGAAGTGCCTGGCTGATAAAACATTGAAATAACCATTTCTTATGTGCAGCTTAGGAGCTAGCTTGGGTTTATGCACTGGAGTGAGGGGATGTCCATCATATCAAAAAATGTGACATAAAGTCTAAATCAAAAGCCATCATATGATGTTGTATCCTAAGTTGGCAGAATATTATCATTTGGGAAATGAGAGATAGAAATGAAATTATTCTCACCATCACTTCCAGTAATTTAGTTGAAAAAAATTTGTTCTCCATACTCATGTATAATGGCCTTATAGGTCTAGAGTTCTTCCTTCCCAATGGAGGAATGCTTATACATGGCCATATTAAGAATTCTATTAAACTTCAAGTTAAACTGTGACCCATTCACTCCTACCTCCATTTTTACCAAGAAACCAGGAGGCAAGGAAAAAAGTTGCAATCTTGGCAAAGGTAATTAATTCCAATTATCAAGAGGTTGCAGAGCTGTTCTAATGTAATGTGTACAGAATTTGTCATTTCAAAACCGTGATTATTTCATAGAGTAAATATTGGTACTTTTTATAGAGCTTAAAGTAGACAATAGCATAAATTAAAGTTTATGAATGTGGAATCTTAAGTTCTTAATTTTGGTGGTAAATTGACAATGTAGCAGTGAAGAGGTAAGAGGGGTATAATAACCAGGGGCTTAGACACCACTTCATTAATTCTGATTCACCCCACCAGATAAGCAACCTAGAGTAGAGTTGCAAGAAAAAAGTGAATGGATCATAAGATGGATGGTAAAAGAAGGAGGTGTTGAATATCAAATAATGCCTCAAAACCAAATGCAGCCTTGGGAGCTATAGTTGTCCCACTAATTTTTCTGAGATAAGTTTCACCAGAAAGGGAATAAACTAGAATCCCTAAGTAGTCACTACTAAACAGGGATAAACTTTTTCAATAAGTAAATGAATTTTAGCAACTCAAAAGAATTGTAGTTAACATCGTGGTAAGCCACCAAGATAAGGATGAAAGCATTTATTCCTCCATTTCCTGAAAGTGTAGACTGCTTATTGTTCACATCGGAGTCTCTCTTCAGTAACTGTCTCCAGCCAAAGAGAGTTTGGAAGCATCACTCTTCCTGGGATCAGACCAATCTTAACACTGGTGGCTGTGTAGTTATAAAGTTCATCATCTTGCCTTAATTTGGACAACTCTACTAGCTCTAGAAACTTCCATGTTATTAGCCAAATGCATGATAGTTCAATCTCTCACTCTCTCGCTCTTTCTCTGATTTGCTCTTCTTATTTTCTCATCAGTATAGTTTTTAAGAACAATTCCTAATAAACTTTTCACATACAAACTCCATTTTGGAGTCTGTTGTTTGGAAAAATCTATGTTGGAATTGTGGCTCATAATACTTACCTTAAAATAGTAGATTGTAATTTGATTATAATTGCACTAAAAAATTTATTTGAAATTTGAATTTTAGAATGTAAGATAGCAATATCTTCTATAACAAAAAGTTATTTGTGTTAGTTTTATGTTGTGCAGCAAATTATGACAACCTCAGTGACTTATAACAATATTTGTGTATGATCTCACCGCTTCCACAAATCAGAAGTCCAAGTACAGTTTACTGAGTCTTCTATTCAGGTTCTCACCAGGCTTTAGTCAAGTTGTTGGCCAGGGCTGTAATCTGATCTGAGGTTTTTAAGTCATCTTTCAAGCTCCTATTTGTTGGTAGAATTCAGTTATTTGTGTTGTAAAAGAACTTTACTTTTCTTGTTACTTATCAGTCAATAATACCTGTCAGCCTAAGGAGGATGATACCAGGTTATTCCACATGACCCCTTTCATAGGTTCTCTTTCACTGTAATGGCTTACTTACTCAAGGTCACCAGGTCGAAAGAATTCCTCTGATGCTTCACCTTTTTTTTTTTTAAGTACTCTCCTGATTAGGTAAAGCCCACCCAGGAAAATCTTCCTTCTGATTCACTCAAGGAAACTGATTAATAACAAACAACTCATGGGAGAAATATCCCAACATAGTCCTAGTTTCTTTTTTTTTTTTTATACTCAAGGTGCAGGGAGTGTTTTACACAAGAGGAGAGTAATAAAAGTATGAATCATTGGGTGCCAGAATTCTGCCTACCACAATATTTACTTATCTGCCCTTCATCTGATTATGTGATTTTGAAAATGTTGTCCTTAATAAGTTAGAGGATATTAAATTTCACAAATGAACCATAGAGAGCAAATGGAATGAAAGTGCTCAACGATTGTTATTGCCATAATTGAACTGTAGGTAAATTTCTCTGAGAAAGAAAGAAAGTAATGGAGAGCAAGAGTAAGGAAGAAAGTAAACAAAGGTAAAGGGGAAAAGGAGGAGAGAAAAAAGAAACAAAAACTATTAGACTGAGTTATCTTCTGTAATGCTGTCGGAAAGTTTATTACTTTCCAAGATTGCTTACACTAGAAAGACAAAAAGCTAAAAGTGGCAACATTTAAGTTTCCAGAAGCAATTTATGATATAGTATAATGTGTCATCCTTCCCACTTTCATGGTTAATTTTGCAATGTAACGACCAGAGGAAATAAACTCAAAAAATTTATTTTGTCTCTTGGTCCCTGCAGTTTATTCCTTACCATAGCATAGGAGTGATTTGCCAAGTGAATGAGTTCTGCATAAGAAATTGTCCGTGCTCCACCTGTCTCTTGGCATTTGATTCCAAATTTACCAGCAGGAACGACATCACCCTACTCTGATGTCCAGCCCATGAAGGTTTTTGTGTGGCAAGCCTATGGTTGTCCACTTCTCACTAGTTCTGAATTTGGAAAATAGAGACAAAAATACTAATCACTGGCTCCCTAAATTATCAAAAACCATTAAAAAAGCATTTAGTTCATGTGCATATGTAATTAT
Organism: Pan paniscus; assembly: GCF_029289425.2. NCBI lineage: Eukaryota > Metazoa > Chordata > Mammalia > Primates > Hominidae > Pan > Pan paniscus. Next base: position 65,800,287 of record NC_073252.2, on the reverse strand, counting down.
AAAGGCCAAGTGGAAAATTCCTAGAAGATCAAGTCCACATGCTTTTTAATTTTGAGAAAGGTTAATAGCTTTAAAATGTTGTCTTTCAATTTCTGAATTCTGTACAATTATCAAAGAGATGCATTTTAATCTTTTAATAGTTTTTTTTTTTTCAACTTTGTTAGTTATGCATGCTTTGCATCTCTTTTCACAGCTGTTAACCACTGTGTCCTCAGATTGCTTTTCTGGACTGCATTTTTTTTAAAAAATTATTTTTCTGTGCTCCTCATTAGTACTCTAATTTTGTATCATGGAGTGAATTTCCACTTCTGAACTGATGGTATGCTAATTTCCAAAGCCCTGGACATAATTTCCAAAGCCCAAAGCCCTGAGACTTTTGCTCAATGTCATATTTACTGTAAGGCATCAAAGTTTGACTACCAGGTAAATGATTATCTGTTAATATTGGATAAACTAAGTTGCTTTTAGAAGTTTTTTGACATAGCTACTATATCTACATCCTAATTCTATCAAATTCTTAGAGAATAGCAAATTGATGTCCCCATTGTGTTAACTGCATTATTATTTATAGGATTCTATTATATCTCTTCATAAAAGTAACACTAGGTACAATGATAAAGGTGACACAACTATTATTATGCCTACATAACTGAATATATGGTTAATGCATGGCTATTACAAATTTAGATTTTAAAGCTATTTCATATTATTTGTGAATATTTACAAAGTCTTATCATTACATCAGTTTTTAACAACATTCTAAGTAGCCCTGCTTTTTAGAAATTAGTATTTCAAGGCAAAATTTTAATTATCATCTAGGCTTAGAAAGCGAACCTAATATGGTTTCATACATTTCTCCCTGTTGTCTTATCTGGCTGCACTGATTTATTGATTAAAATACTTGATAGTCTTTGATCTCTTACAACCTGAATTTATTTTTGCTATATGGATGATTACTTTTTCTCATCAAAGAGCTCTAGAGATAGGCATGCTGTACTTGTAATATATATAATTCCAAATGAAACTATAATGCAAAATTTATAAATAACCTAATAAATATCTTAAAAATTAACATGCTTTATGATATGTGGGTAGTTTACAATTCTAAAATATTTATTTGCATTCAGTAAATTTAATGAAAATTAGGAATTTACTGCATTAATGTATCATTCATTTAACAAATATTTTAACGGTATGTATGATGCTAAAACAGGTAAATTATAATACTACATTTCAAAAGTTTTTATATCAAGTGATTTATTCATCATGCTTACTTTATAAAGATGTATGCTGGCCAGGCACTGTGGCTCACGCCTGCAATCCCAGCACTTTGGGAGGCCGAGGCAGGTGGATCACCTGAAGTCGAGAGTTCGAGACCAGCCTGACCAACGTGGAGAAACCCCGACTCTACTAAAAATACAAAAATTAGCCAGGCATGGTGGCACTTGCCTGTAATCCCAGCTACTCAGGAGGCTGAGGCAGGAGAATCGCTTGAACCCAAGAGGCGGAGTTTGCAGTGAGCCGAGATCATGCCATTGCACTACAGCCTGGGCAACAGAAGAGAAACTCCATCTCAAAATAAATAAATAAATAAATAAATAAATAAATAAATAAATAAATAAATAAATTTAATTAAATAAAAAAGATGTATGCTGTAATGCACTGTTGTTACTATTTCTAGGTTAAATAAAGTTTTTACTGCATTAAAAAATTACAATTTATATAAAACTCATAACCCTGGAGTCTATGGCAAACTGCTTTTGTTGATTCTCTTCAAAAGCCCATTCATTCATTAATGCATATTCATTCAACAAATATCAAGTTTTATTCTGTGCAAGGTATCCCACTAGACATAAAGATACATCAGTGAACTACATAGCTGTGGTACTTAATTTCATGACATTTCAAGTAGCTAATCAAAAAAACTATATTTTACAAATGTGGAACCTCGAGCTTATACTGTTGAAGCCATGTGTTCAATCTCCAAATCGAATGCATCCTTTCTTATAATTTTATTTTATTGGCACTCCTAGTGCTATTGAGCAGACCGTACCATTTGAGTATATAATACTAACAATAAAACTGTTATTTATTCTTCATTTTGTCCCTGAGTCTACTCCTCTATGAAGATATTCAGAGCAATTGCTTCTTTTTAACACATTTAGTCTATGCCCGTACTTCATACTGCTATAGCCTTGCTTATTAATTTACCCAGTTTTTACATAGATATGTACCTGGTATGCCTCTCTTTTCCTGCATTAAGACTCTACCTAACTCTCCCAGAAAACACACTTCTTCAATTCCCTATCATCACATAAATAGGTATTTTTCTGTCCACATAGGTAAAATCTACTTTGACCTATTTTTTCTCACCTTTTGTGAATATTTTCTTTACATTTTTTAATCTGCCTTCAAGAAATGGCTCCTAGTGTATTAAGAAATAAGGCTTTTAAGGGAAAAAATAATTATAGATAGTTATGGAAAAATTTATATCCAAATGTGTTTTTTCATTTTTTTATATATTTTTATTCATGCGGTTTATTGATTGTCAATTTACCATGTGAAATCTCAGCATATAAAAACTCTTTTAATCTTTATGTATATATTTATTTTATTTTCCTAATGTATTCATTTCAGAAAATGGGCTCCAGTATAGTTGTGGCTTCAGTTATTTTCTCGAGAAAAATTTTCCGTAATTCCTAACTCCATTTTGTATTCTAGAGACAAACCATTGGGGGTGTACATAGGAATCAGAACCATTTTTTATGTATTCAGAGTCAGACTTATAATTGACCTTCTAAGATTATTTTCATATCAGCTTCCTCTTTGCCAATACATTTCCGTTTTTTCTATTTTGACTATTTGTTCTCATTCATGTCTGCGTAATACTCAGCACCAACACTTGTCATTTCTTTCTTTATGCGTTTCACCTTATTTATAGCCATGTGTGAACATAAAATAAACAATGGATGTTCTACTTTACTAGACATATTTAATTCTAAAAATACAAGTACATTTCCCCTTTCATAATTTGAATAGTTATACTATTTGCTCATTAAACCAAACTCTTATGGTAACTTTAAAGATACTTTTAAATAGTTAATAACTTGGTTATTAAAAAGACAGGAGACAAATTAATAAATAATATTTCAAATTTACAGAATTAGATTGTTCTGATGAAAAAACTTACAAAGATAGAAATTTAAAAAACCTAATCATTTTCTTTCTCCTAACTTGAAGATTTGAAATCTTTGCTTATGATTATTGAAATATCATGTCTAATATCCATATAATGAATTTAATATGTTCTCTTTTGTTGTTTTTGGTCTCATTAATAAATACTTGAATAATAGGAAAAATGCATTAGTCTCTTGGATTTACTTAATAATATGTCAGCGATCTTCTGATCCTCTGATTTTCTAGGTTATATTTTGGAAATTTACTTGTAAGTTCAGTCACTGCTTACAGAAAGGGGAATATATGAGACTTCGAGCCTGATTCCTCTTAAGAATAATGTCTAATTCTTTTTAAAATAATGGAGAAGACATAAACAAGAACATTATAATTTTTGAACAAAATAAATATTTCAATAAGATAGTGAAGATTAGAATTTATCCTTGGTTGGTTGAATGCACCCTTCCTTTTTCATAGCAACACCGTGGATCATTTTTAATTTGTAGATATAAAACAAAATCTACAATCTAAATGGAAAGATAAAGTGGTTTGCTTAGTAATATGAAACGTTGACTATGGGCAACATTTTATATCTGTAATCTGTAAGTTATTCATCTGAAATTTACAATTATGAATGTAGTATTCATTGAACTTGAAAATCATTGCTAATTCTGTGTGTATGTTGTATGTATGCATTTATGCACTTCCACAATTGCACAGACCTGTGTATGAGACTGTTCGGGTTCAAAAGATTTCCTGAAGGAGATTAAAAGCACAACTGAAAGAGAGTAAAACAGAAGTGGATATGGATCTTTACCCCAGGCTGGTAAAGGAAAAAAAAGAATCTTGTCTTTGATTTTCAAGGTCTAGTGTGGAATCTACTATTAAGGTTCTCAAATATCTGTTAGGTATTACACCACAGTGAATAATTATGTATTAATTAAAAAATGCTATTACTTGAATGGTTGTGTCCCTTTACAATGTATATGTTGAAATTCTAACCCCTAGCTGGTGATATTAGGAGGTCGGGCTTTGAGGAAGTGATTAGGTCATGAAGGCAGAGGCCCTTCGAATGGGATTAATGCCCTTATAAAAGAGGCCTAAGGGATCTTATTTGTTCCCTTTCACTATGTCAGGACACAGTGAGAAGGTCTCATTTATGAACCAGGAAACAAGTCCTAACCAGACATCTTGATTATGGACTTCCCAGCCTTCTGAACTCTGACAATATTAGCACAAATGGAAGTTAAGAAAACACGTGGTAGTAGATAGAGGTACTCTTGGAAAAAATATATTAACATTATTTTCTGTTTATTATTTCATCCTTTGTTATAATCTTAGACAATATAAACATATGTGCATCTTTCATAATATAACTTGACCATGCTGTGTAGATAAAGTTATAGTAGTAAACTAATTTTATCATTAAAAAGTAAATCTAAGTTTAACTTCTTAAAAATTGATGTTATATATATATGAAAGTTTATAAACTTGCATGTATTTAGTACTGAAAATAGTTTACATATATCATTATGTACGTTAGATGACGTGTTTGTGCAAAATAAAAAACTTGTAATATTCTATTATTTCATAATAATGACATAATTTGGTTTACAAATGAAAATTTTACAATATACATTCTGAACTACATATAATCTTCTATTAACAATAATGCAAAATATGCCTATTATCTCATTAATCCTTAACTTAAACTTTCAATCCCCTTCTTTTAGAAGTTCTTAAATTAAAGGTGTATTACGTTGTCAGCTAGGTGTGGTGGCTCATGCCTGTAATCCCAGCACTTTGGGAGGCCGAAGCAGGAGGATCACTTTATGTTAGGAGTTCGAGACCAGTCTGGGCAACATGGGGAAACCCCATCTCTACTAAAAATACAAAAATTAACTGAGCGTGGTGGTGCATGCCTGTAATCCCAGCTAATTGGGAGGCTGAGGCTGGAGAATCGCTTGAACCTAAGAGGCGAAATTTGCAGTAAACCAATATCGCACCACTGCACTCCACCCTGGGCAACAGAGCAAGACTCTGTCTCAAAACAAAACTCCATCTCAAAAAAAAAAAAAAAAAAAAAAAGAAAAGAAAAGAAAGAAAGAAAGATAAAGTATTGAATTCTCAAGTTTGAAAACATGAATTGACTTACAAAATCAAATAAAAATATTTTGATTCTATATTAAAATCTTCAGTTAAAGGCATTTGAAGAAGATAGGGAATTAATTAATAGAATTAGAAATATTTCAAAAGCAGAGTACTTTTAGAAATAAATTATTGTAATAGTAGTAGATAACATTCTCTGATTTTTATGGCAATCATATAAGCAATTTGCTTGTCTCCCTTTTAATTCTGTCTATACACTTTACCCCTCACGGCAATTTTAAAATAGAGATCAAACCTGCTTTTATTAATAATGTGAATGAATGCTTTTCAAAATCACTACACCACACAAAAGTTATGAACGACTGACAAATATTCATGAATTTGACACTATTTTATTACACAAAAAATTTATAGTATATTCTGAAATTGTTACCATGAAAAGTGATTTAGGGCCTTTTTTCTCTTATTGTTCATAGGAAAAAAATCTAATATTTAATATACTTATGTCAGTTTTTAAAAATAACAAATAAATTGAACATTAGTGAAATTACATAACTGATGTCTAAATTGTCAATATTGCAAAACATTTTTAATTATTTAAGTACATGTTTACTCTGTTCTTATACTAAAAACGGTTTTCATTCTCTTGTTTCTATTAAAATAATTCTAATGTACTAAAATTATTTAATGATTTATATGACTTCAGTGTACTTCTATTTTTTTAAATGATAAAGAAATATATTTATTTATGTATAAGGTGGTCTAGATTCATTGGATTAGAATTAAAACACTACTATTATCAGATTCTCTTTCAATAAGCCTTGAAATAAGGCATGCAACGTTTTATAATCAAGTCATCTATTTTCCATAAAATTATGAATTATCAATGTCTGAATTTATATCAATTTTAAGATAGAACTAGTAGAAATATACTTTATTAAGTATAATAAAATATTCTAACAATAGTTTTGACATTTAATTGGTAATTTGACATAACAAAAATCTAATCAAGAAATACATAAAAATAATTTCAAATTCCCAGAGAGATTTGGAAAAATCAATTACTTACAAAGGACAATAAAAGCTAAATTGAAGGAAGAAATGGGAAATAAAACTATTTAATATTATATGTTAAAATCCTGAAAATCATTATGGTTATAAAATCACTAACAAAGGTAGTATATCAGTGCATCGTAGTAAACACAAAGTTATAATTAAAAGTTGAAGAGATACATTATATTTTATCTCTCTGGGGTTCAACTTCGAGTTTTAAAAAATGACTCAGAGGAGCAAAGTTTTTTTGCAATTTTACTTTGTTGGTTGTCCTAAATAAATATCTTCTTTATTGTATACTTGAAGTTTGCTTGTAGAGTAGATTTTAAGTGTTCTCACCACAAAAATGGTGATTATGTAAGGAGATGGATATGTTAATTAACTTGGCTGTGCTAGTCATTCACCATGTATATGCATATAAAGTAGCATACTGTATACCTTAAATATATGTAATTTCCATTAAAAAAGAAAGAAAAAATGCTCAGAAATAGTTTATTTAAAGAAAAGTATATTTATTAAGATATAAAACATGCAGATAAATATGGCCAAGAAATCTATAAACAAAGTGTTTAGTCAAGCTAAAATTTATGACAAGTTAATGCTTTACTTGGCTTAAATCAGAAAGTCTTAATAGATTTAAAGAAATCTTGTTTTAAAAATGAAATGATTATAGAACTTAAATGCTTTAAGCCACTAGAATATTTTACATTATTTTTCAGTTGTGGGTTGTTTTAAATGACAGTTTTATTGAGAAATAATTGTCCCAACATAAAATCTATCCTTTTAAACATACAATTCAATTTTGAAAATATATTCAGAGTTGTGTAACCTTCAACACTATGTCACTATATAAAAATTTTAACACCTGAAAACGAACCCCTATACTCATTAGTAGTTACTCCTAATTTTCCCCTATACCCATGCCCCGTAAATCACTAATCTACTTTCTGTTCCTATGGATTTTTCTATTCTGGACATTTAAATGTAATCATACAACGTGAGGCATTTTGTGTCTAGATTATTTCCCTTAGCATAATGACATAATTTATTTTTATTTTAATTTAAAGTATGGCTATGTTATAGCATGCATATTTCATTCATTTTAATAGACAGAATATTCCATTGTATGGACATACCACGCTTTACGCATAAGTCAGTTTAAAGATATTTGTGTTACTTACACTTTTTGACTATTACAAAGAGTGTGTATATTTTTCTTGGGTATATGCCCGGGGTGGAATTACAGGGTCATATGGGAAATCTCTGATTAACTTTCATAGAATTTTCAGTTTTTCAAAGTGGCTGCATATTTTCAATCTAGCAGTGTATAATGGGTTCTATTTCTACCAACACTCCTCTACATTTTATTGTTTTATTTGTTTTAGCCATCCTAGTGTGTGTGAAGTGGTATTTCATTGTGATTTTGATAGTGATATTGAGCTCGTTTTCATGGGCTAATGTGCCATTTGTTTGTCTTCTTTGGAATAATGTATATTATTGACATATAATTGGCAATTTTATTTAACAAAAAACTAAACAAATCTTTTACCCTTCAGGTCATTTACCCAAAAATTGCTGTTGTTTAAGAATTATATATTTCGGAATTAAGTACCTTTGAAAACATACTTTGTAAATATTTTATCCTATGCTTTGAGCCATCTTTTGATTGTGTGGACTTGTCCTATAAAGCACAAAAGTTGTTTTGCTTCTTTTTTTTAATTTTGGTTATGCCCATTTACCTATTTTTCTTTTCTCACTTGTACTTTTGATGGCACACATTAAAAAAAAACCATTGCTTAATTCAAAGTCATGAACATTCACTTCTTTTTTTTTTTTTTTGAAGCTTTTTTTAGTCTTAACTCTTACTCTCAGGTCAGTGTTTAACTTTCAGGTGATTTTTGTATATTGTGTGATATACACTGCACATTTAGTCTTTTGCTTGTGGATACTAGATTGTCCCATGATGGTTTGTACAAGATTTGTGCAGGGTGTATTAAAAAGTGTCATAGAAATAAATTGGAGAAAACAGAAATAAATGAAAAAACTCACAAGATTCATGAACTGGAAAAATTGATATCGTTAAGATGGCAATACTTCTCTAATTGATTTACAAAGTCAAAGCAATTTATACCAAAATCTCAGATAGTTTGGCAGAAACTGATAAATTAATCACAAATTAGGAAACTCGGGGAACCCTGAATATCAAAAATTGACCAAATAACCCTTTAATAAACAAAATTAGAGTGCTCACACTTCCCAATTTCAGAATTTACTTTATGGTTACACTAATTAGGATAGTATGGCACTGACATTTGGATGGATATATAGAACAATAGAATAGAATTAAGATTCTATTTCTTCTTAGGTCAGTTTTGGCACTAGGTATCTTTGTATAGGTTATTCATATCTTTTAGGTTACCTAATTTGTTAGTATAAAATTTTTCATAAAAATACTGTATAACTTTTTTTATATCTGTAATGTCAGTAGCAATGCCTCCTGTTTTAATCCTGATTTTAAGTCTTTCTTTTTTCTTGATCAGTCCAGCTAGATTTATTAATTTTCTTGATTTTCCAAGAAATAAAATTTTATTGATTTTTTCTATTATGGATTACTTTCTCTTTTATTTCTATGTTTATATTTATACTTTCTTTTTTTTCTAGTTTCTTAAGTAGGAAGAGTAGAAAGCCACATTTCTTATCATTTTCGCTCTATTCTTCAAGTTTTGGTGCATTGTGGTTGTATTCTCATTTATCTCAAAGTATTTTTGAGTTTTACTACTGATTTCTTCTTTGACTCATTTGTTACTTAGTAGTATGTTAATTTGTACATTTTTATAAATTTCCAAATGTCTATCTATGATTGATGTCTAATTTCATTTCACTGTGGTTCAAGAATATACTTTGTATAATGTTAATCCCTTACAATTTTTAATTTATTGAGACCCTTTCTAATGACTTAACATATGACCTATGGCAAATGTTTCCTGTGCCCTTAAGTGAATGTTTATAACTCTTTTACTGACTGAAACAAAATAAGCCAATTAAGTTTCATTGGTTTATATTGTATCTTAATCTATGTGTGTTGCTGTAAAAGAATATATGAGGCTGAGTGATTTATATATAAAAGAGGGTTATTTTGCTCACAGTTATGTAGGCTGTACAGGAAGGTTGGTGATGGCATCTGAATCTAGTGAGAGACTCAGGCTGTTTCTACTCATGGCGGAAGGTGAAGGGGAGCCAGTGTGTGCAAATCATATGGCAAAAGATGAAGCAAGAGCGACAGAGTGGAGATGCCAGACTCTTTTTAACAATTGGCTCTCAAGAGAACTAGCAGAGTGAGAGCTCACTTATCCCCACCCCAGGGAAGGAATTAATCTATGAGAATCCAACCCCCTCATAACTCAAACACCTCCCATTAGGCCCCATCTCCAACCTCAAGGAATCAAATTTCAACCTGAGGTTTGGGAAAACAAACATCCAAAATATAGAATATTGCTTTTCATATCTTGTTTTTCCTCTTTTCTTCCACCTAGTAATTTTTCGAAGTGCATTAGTTAAGCCTCTGTTATGGTTTGGCTGTGTCCCCATCCAAATCTCATCTTGATTTGTACTCCCACAATTCCCATATGTTGTGGGAGGGAGCTGGTGGAAGATAATTTGAATCATGGGGACAGTTTCCCCCATATTGTTCTTGTGTAGTGAATAAGTGTCACGAGATCTGATGGTTTTATCAGGGGTTTCTGCTTTTGCATCTTCCTCATTTCTCTTGCCTCTGCCATGTAGGAAGTGCCTTTAACGTCCCGCCATGACTCTGAGGCCTCCCCAGCCATGTGGAACTTTAAATCTAATTAAACCTCTTTTTCTTCCCAGTCTCAGGTATGTCTTTATCAGTAGTGTGAAAACAGACTAATACATCCTCCAACTATTACTGTCAAATTGTTTATTTCTCCAATGAATTCTGTCTGTTTTTGCTTCATATATTTTAAGCTTCTGTGGCTAAGTGCATATATCTTCATAATTATAAATTATAAACTGCTAGTGAATTGACTCCTTGTGATTTGGCACTTTCATCATTTTAAATTTCCTTCTTGGTCTCTAAAACAATAAAACAATGTTTTTCTTAAATGTTACTTTTTTCCTGATATTACCATTATTACTCCAGCTCTTTTTTTGTATGTTCCATGGTCTATGATTTATCAGTTCTTTCATTTTCAAGCTATTGAATCTAAAGTTTGTCTCCTGTAGAAAACATATACTTGGGTTATTTTTTCTGATTCTTCTAATCCCTGTCTTTCAATTGAAATGTTTAGTTCGATCACATTTAACAAAACTATTATTTTGCTATTTGTTTTTTGTATGTCTGATGAATTTTTAAGTGTTAGTCCTCCATTTTTTCTTGTGTTAAATAAATATTTATTTTCTAAAATACCATTTTAATTTCCTTCTTTTTTTACATGTTTGTGAGCTATTTATTTAGTGGCTTTCCTGATAATTAAAATTACCAACTTAGTTTAATCCAATTTCAATTAACACAAACTTAATTTCAAATTATACAAAAAATTACAGTAGTATAGCTCTATTTCCTCTCTTCTATCATATCATTGTCATGCAAATTATATATTTATGCATTATCAACCTTTCAGCTTAGTTTTATACTTATTACTTTATTACTGTTTTTTAATACAAATAGCAAGATAAATTATTTACAAAAAAATACATTAATATAGTGTTTTATATTTATCTGTGTAATTATACTTACCAATGCCGTTTATGTCTTCATAAAAATTTGAGTTATAGTCTATTGTCCTTTCATTTCAGGAAAAACTGTTTTTAGTATTTCTTGCAGGATGTGTCTTCTAGTGATAGAATCTCTGGGTTTTGTTTATATGGAAATCTTTCTGTTTCTCTCTCCTCTGTGTGTGTGTGTGTGTGTGTTATTTTTAAGGATAGTTTCAATGAATAAAGAATTGCTGGTTGGCAGTCTTTTATCATGTGGAATATGTCATCCACTGCATTAGAAAACTGACTGATTTCTAAAGAAAAGTCAACTCATGATCTAATTGAATTGATAATCTCTTTTAAATGATGAGTTGCTTTTTCTCTTACTCTGTTCAAGTTTTTCTTTTTGTCTTGGTATTTGGCAGCTGACTGTCATCTGTAGATGTATGGATCTGTTTGTGTTGATCCTATTTGGGGTATCCTGAGCTTCTTTGGTGTACAAATTAATGTATTTTTTTAATTTGTGAAGAAGTACTGTTATTTTTTTTCAAATATTCTGTATCTCCCTTTCTCTCTATCCTCTCCTTTTAAAATTCCCATGATGCCTGTGTTAGAACTATTGTTGGTGTCCCAAAGTTCTTGGGCTTGTGTTTTATTATTATTATTCATTCTTTTTTCTTTCTCTCCTGTGCATTAAACAAAGTCAATGGACCCATTTTGAATATACTGATTCTCTGTTATGTCAATTAAAGTATGATGTTGGGCCCTTTTTTTCAGTTATTTTACTTTTGACTTCCAATATTTTTATTTATTTCATTTTTATAACTTCTATCTCTTGATGTTCTGTGTTTGGACAGACATTATTTTCATGCTGTTCTTCATTCCTTAGGCATGGCTTCCTTTCTTACATATATTTTAATAACTGACTTAAAGAATTTCTCTAGTATTCCTAACACCTGGCCTTTCTTAGAGAATTTTCTATTAATTGTTTTTTTTTTCTTGAATGTTAGTTAGAATTTCCTATTTCTTTTCACATCTTGGAAGTTTTTGTTGAAAATTTTCATTTTAAATAATATATTGTGGCAATTCAGGAAATCAGATCTTGCTCCCTGCACCTTTAGGTTAAAAGATACTTAAGATTCTTGAACCAATTAGTTTCTCAGCATTTGCCAAAGGGGTGTGTGTGTGTGTGCGCGCGCGTGCGTGTGCGTGTGTGTGCGCCTATGCTTGCGTTTGTGTGTGTGTGTGTGTGTGTGTGTGTATGAGTCTGTGTCCTGATAATTATAATTTTGGCAATCATTTGTGCCCTCATTATGACAAACAGTTTTTGTTTGGCCAAACTTTATTTAGGTTTCTGAAACTTCTATGCTCATCTGTGTTGTTCTTTGTAAAATTCAGTTTTAGGAGAGAACCCTGCTAAGTCAGTTATCAGGATTCCCCAACCTTTATATCTGATCATCCTTAATATCTGATCAGATTCTTCATTTTCCACCATCTTTTAGGTGATATCTGATCACCAGGCCTGTTTTCAGCAAGAATCCTCTTAAGTGAGTTTAGCCAGAATCTTCTTTATTGCTGATATTTCTTCATAGTAATGTTCTATTCACTGTGGTCCTTGGCTATAAATTTCCACTTGCCAATGCTGTGTTTAAAGTTGAGCCCAATCTCTTTTTCCCACTGCAAAACCCCACTGCAGTAGTCCCTATATCCATTGCAATGGACCTGAATAAAGTCGTTTCACCATTATTTAACAAGGATCAATGGATAATTATTTTTTAAAAATTTCTTTTGTGGAGGACCATATTTTTCTTACTTCGCTATTCCTGAAATGCTTCCAGCCTCCAAATTTGAGAAATATTTAATAGATATTCCTAAGTTTAAGAAAATGCTCAAGGGCCGGGCGTGGTGGCTCACGCCTGTAATCCCAGCACTTGGGGAGGCCGAAGCGGGCGGATAACGAGGTCAGGAGATCAAGACCATTCTGGCTAACATGGTGAAACACCATCTCTACTAAAAATACAAAGCAGTTACCCGGGCGTGGTGGCAGGCACCTGTAGTCCTAGCTACTCGAAAGACTGAGGTAGGAGAATCACTTGAACCTGGGAGGCGGAGCTTGCAGTGAGGCGAGATGGCACCACTGCACTCCAGCCTGCAATAGAGCAATACTCCATCAAAAAGAAAAAAAAAAAAAGCTCAAATATTTCATATGTCATAATGAATTTATCTAGGAGAGTATTCACAGGAAGAATATATTACTAAGATGATGAATTGCCTATTATTATTATAATAATGTAGCAGCAGGTTCATTGTGTACAGCAATGATCTACAACCAAGTCATTATATAGAGCCCAGTAGTGAATAATTTAGATTATTCTATGAATCTGGGTATCTCAAATAACTTTTAATCTCTAAGTAATTGCCAAAATATTTTCTGAAGTATTATAAAAATGGTGATGTAATGAAGATGGCAGCTGGTTAAATTAAAAAAATATATATTTTCCTCAGAGTCTTTACTTTGTGGAAAAGAAACAGTATAAGACAAATGCTCAAGCATTTTCCTGGATTGGTTATAACATTTTGAAGACAACAAAGCAAACCAGCAGTAACAAGAAAATATTTTGAAATAAAAAATGATAGAGAATGCTATGCTAGGGAGAAAAATTTTCATTTAATAGAAGTTAATGTACTTCATTAAACAACAATGGAATGGTCTTCATAACTAAAAATTAGCCTAGCACATAAATAATTAAACCCTTTTATTTAGAAAGCAATTTTGAGTTCCTCCTTTTGTAAAGCATTTTACTTATCCACATACCCTACTTTGGAGGATTGCTTATTCTGCATGAAAACCAATTGTGAAAGCAAAAAACAATAACTGAAATTCAAGTAACAAGTAACTAATTCAATTGGCTTCTGTGAAAGTCCTTAAAAATAAATAGAATTTTCCTAAGCAAATTACTGGGAGAATATTGAGAAAGAGTACATTGTAATCAAAAGCACAGATATGTAGAAGAACACAGCATGTTGAAGACATATAAAAGATGGTCAAGTGTGAACCTAACCAAAGGCTGTGCTGAAGGAGATAAAGCTAGGGTGGTAGGTAATGGCTAAAATATAAAAAGTCTTACAAACAAAAATTCTTCCACCTACTTCTCCAATCATGTTTATTATAGATCTGCATTATATAATTTCACACAGTGGCTTATTCTCAAATAATAAAACCTTCAAACTTAGAATATCACATTTACATTTAAAGATGACAAGGAAGGAAACTGGAAGAGATTTTATAGGGCACAATGATAGATATTAGGCTATGGTGTGTTACATTTTCTGTAATATGTTTACATTAATTTTACATAAAAATGGATTCCTTCTAAGATATTTATAAAATCATATCAGGAAAGTCAATAACTAAGGCTTTCTATCTTCAGCATTAATGAAATATTGTTACTATGTGCTGGCTGCAATTTAAAACAATTCCTTCAAAATACCCCTTTAAATATATTTATGGTTAATTATATACATAAATCTAGAATACAGGGACAATGTGAAAAAATAAAAATATGAATTAAATGTTGAGATGCATATAATCTCTTTTTTATTAGTTTTATATTCTGTGAAACAAATTACCAGAAGTTTAATAGATTAAAACAAAAAAAATATTATCTCACATCTTCCATGGGTTAGGCATCTGGTATATTTCAAATAAATCTTCTGCTCAGTGCCTCCATATTGCAAATGTATTAAATTTGTCTACATATTATGATATTTTGACATATTAAAAAGCCTTTCTGACTGGGGAGAATCTGCCTTTTAAGATTGGTCAGCTCTTAAAGATAACAAGGGGCCCAGTAAGGAGTATGTCTTTGATAATCAAACTAACCAAGCTGAATCCATACACCCCCCATCTGTCCCATATACTCCAAGAGACAATATTCCTCTGCTTTAATCATCCTAGGCCCTTGTACCTGGACCACCCCTACCACCCAAAACCTGCCCATATGATTCAAAATAGCCAATCTCAAACTGTTCACCCTGTGCTGTCTTACCTTTCCCTGGAAAATTCCAATTAAGGCAATGGCCTAAAACTTCCCCTAGCTCTTGTTTTCTGCCTCTGACTCCACCCAGGCATCTTTCTCATGTGGCCCTGCATGGCATGTCTCTAGGACCTGTGAGTATAACAAACTTTTTTTTTTTTTTTTTTTTTTTGCCTCTTCTCTGTCTCCTTTTGTGACTGCATCCGACTCACTATCTCATAAAAAATATATATATAAAACAGTCTCACAGGCTGGAATCGTGGTATGAGTTGGCTGGGTCCTCATCTGGCAGTACTAGAGAAAGATCTGGTGCATACTCCCTCAGGTTGTTGGCAGAATTTATTTTCTTGAAGCTGCAGGCCTGATGTCTCCTTATCTATTGTCTGTGAACTGAGTACTACTCTCTGTTTCTAGAGACCACTTTCAGTTTCTCACATGTTATCCCTTCCATAGGTCGTCTCACAACCTGGCAACTTACATTTTCAGGACCAGTAGCAGAATTTCTCTTATGCTTCAAATCTTCCTTCAGGCTGGACATTGTCCATTTTAAGGACATAACTGATTAGATAGAGCAACATTTTGATTAACTCAGCTTAACTGGTTTGGGCCACAACCCTGGGCATGATATCTCATCATATGTACAGGTTTTGCTAAATTCAAGAGGAAGGTATTATATAGAGGATCTGCATGAGGGAGAGGAACATTAAAGACAATCAGAATTTTGCCACTCACATCTCATATTCTACCCAGATATAACTAATGTTATCTATCTATCATCTATCCATCATCTATTTCTTTCTCTGAATACAGTAGTATTCCTTAATCTTTTATCCATGTGGAATACTTTCCAAGACCCCCCAAACTCACAAGAATTCAGTAATTACACTGGGAAATCGTGAAGCAAATATTGGCTGGAAAAGACTGGCCTTTTCACTCAAGGTCTTGACCTTTACACACCAATTTAATGACTGATTTATCACCGTATCAGTCAGTAATAGTGCTTCCTAATAGCAAAATAGCTTTATAGGAACATGAAGTACCAACATCATTAGGTATCAAAATTTTAAAAACTTAATGAAGGTGTCTCATGAATGAGATACCTTCTGGAGTGTTACTTTATGTTATTTTTTTGACAGATGTTTCAAACAACCTGGTACATCTAAGTGCTTCCAATGTCAAACTGAAAAATTTATGCCTAAGACCACATTAGTGAACTAAACAAAAATCTTATCGTAAAAAGTAAAACTTTGGTTAATTAAAACTAAAGATAGAAGAAAATGCTAATTTTATTTTTTTCTCAATCAGAAAGGGTAGCATATTCAAAAAATAAACTTTTAATCATACAAAAGAATACGATTCCATGCACTGATGGTTCAGGATAGACACCAGATATCATAAGTCTTATAACATCAAATGGTATAAAGAAAAAAATAATGGAAACGTAATAGTATAATTCATTGCTTTCTAAACAGCATAATTACTCTGTAATTATGCTTTTATATAATTATGTTTAATATGTAATTACTCTGTTTTGGTGTTATAACTTTGAGAGATATAATTAAAGAGATATTTTCATATATACTGAACATTGGGGTATATCTTGTGAATGGAAAAGTGTTTTAAAACCAATTTTTAGCAAACATAAGTAGATACTGCTGTGTGTTTCCCAAATCCCCGCTTGAGAATGGAGGCACTCAATCCTGGAGCATTACTTCCTATGGACTCAAAACTTCTTACTCTGGAAATTGCCATTGGTGGAATAAAGCAGCCTCACTCAGGTATGTCACCTTGGAGGCATACCACATTCAAGTCACTGACTGATAGGAAGTAATAAAGGTAAGGTCCCCTTGGCTTAATTGGGACAATTCAGAAAGGCCTTCTAGCTGATAGATTTTCTGGAAGTTAGCTGAGGACTATTCACAGATATAGCAAAAGTCAACTTGTGGCTCTTTCCATCCTGCTTCCTTCGCTCAGTCATGGATGTTGCTGCTAATAATATTGTTCCATAAACTTTCTGCATGAAAATCTCTTTCTTTTACTTTGTTTCCAGAGCACCTAGCCTTGGAGACAGAACATGTAGAATTAACCTGAGAGGAAAAGTAAGAAACTCTGCGAGTAGCTAAAACAATGTTTTCTATCAAACCCAGCTTAATTTGTTAGATTGTGAAAGTATATCAGTCCTAGAAAACATATTTCAATTACTTTCATATTTACTTTCACATTTCAATTATCTTCAGTGTAGTGTAGTGGTTGAGGGCTCTGGCTCTGAAGGTAGACTTGGGTGTGAATGCAGAATATAGCACTCACTAAATCTGTACCTAGACATTTGCAGCTTCATAAGAATATGATGGCAAGAGAAATGTATCTAAAGCTCTCAGCATAGCACTCAATAAAAATAATAAAAATAAAATCATTGTCAGATACAATTGCTATTATTAATAATTATAATATGAATGTAACAAATTATGCATAATTTTAACAATATATTAATGGACATAGACTCTTTCACAGACTAGACCGATATATCCTTTTTTCATAATGTATAAGATATTTGCCTAAAACAGTAAATATGCTTTATTTAAAGTTGAAATTTCCATAATTATGAACAGGCTATTTTAATATAGTTTTAATTTGAAAACACTTCTCTGTACTGTTGGGATAGAAGACATGCATTAAAAGTATTCATGGTAGCAGTATACAGGTCTTCTCTTAGCCCTAAATTGCAATTAAAGGCTGTGCTTTAATAAAAGTCTATTCCTATTAGGTTTTAATACCAAAATGTAATGTCTAAACTGTTATACATGGCTTGTTTGATAAACGTTTTAGCTTAGATTATAGCATTAAGGCATTAAGCTTTAGTATACTGTAATCTTCCCTTTAATCCAAATAATAAAATATCTGAGTTAAAATCCACAAATAGCAAAGAAGGTTTATCCAGAAACAAAAAACTAAGTAAAAGTTCGTAAGAAACAGATCAGTGGCAAGGGAAGTTGCTTAGAATAATAAGATGGTATATTCAGACCCTCAGATGTTTTTGTTTTCCTAATGGTGCCATGAAGAACCAGTTAAAGAGTAAACACCACTACTTTAAGTTTTCACCTTAATTGAAGAAATGCAGCCCTATTATATTTCTTTAACCAAATTATGACATACTACGTAAAGCAACAGTACCATTTTCCTCAGCCATCATCACTAATATTGGGGAAACAATTTAGTCATTTATTGGGGTAGTTGTTCTTTGTTACATATCTCTAGTATTGAACCAGCATTTGGAGTATTATCAGAGGGTTCTTAAAAGAAACTTCTTGTGCTTGTCTGGGCCGATGGAGGAGGAAGATATATACCAGTCGATTTCATTAGCACATTAGTGCGGAAGAATAGTAGTCAGAAAACAGTTCTCAACCCTCAAAGGCCCCTCAGCCCCTTTTCTAATAACTTTGAATCAGAGGTATAAATGAGCAAGGAATTCAACAACTTTACAGTATTTTTGTGATTGTTTACAATGTTTATTTGTTTCCTTCTTTAAAAAAAGTAATAGAAGTCCTAAATAAGAATTTTAAAAAATGGGTAAGGGAGCCGGGTGCAGTGGCTCACGCCTGTAATCCCAGTAATTTGAAAGGCTGAGGCGGGTGGCTCACCTGAGGTCAGGAGTTTGAGACTAGCCTGGCTAACATAGGGAAAACCCGTGTAGTAAAAAATACAAAAAAAATTTAGCTGGGTGTGGTGGCGGGTGCCTGTAATCCCAGCTACTGGGGATGCTGAGGCAGGAGAATCGCTTGAACCCAGGAGGCGGAGGTTGCAGTGAGCTGAGATTGCACCATTGCACTCCAGCCTGGGCAACAAGAGCAAAACTTAGTCTCAGTAAAAAAAGAAAAGAAAAAGAAAAAGTGGCTAAGGGAAGGAGATGGAGAGGACAATTTATAAACAAAAGCTTCTGAGAAAACCTATAATAAACATGAGTGGCATCCAGCTTACTATCAGGAAATTGCTTATTTTACAGAGACATAGATAAGCACCATCAATGTGTGGGCAAAAAGACCATGCAAAGTAACTCTTCCCTGATTCTTACTGCTTTCAAAGTCCATCTGCACTATTCAATATCTCAGAATCCCTCTTCCTGTTCAATCCTTTTCCTTTCCCATTGAAAAGACCGAAGAGCAACTTATGTCAAAATAGGAAAAGTCTCAAAATGATGTGCCATTTTTCAAGTAATTTAAATATTGTTTTAATTATGATTATGCCTACTTGGTGACAAATTGATATTTATTTTTTAATCAATAAAACATTTGGATTATTCAGATTATGCAATAAATTTTCAAAATCATTTCTTTATTTCTATTGAAATGATTCTGACTATGAAATAATAAATAATGCATGCAATTGTATAAGTTTAATCATAGTATGACTAGACATTCAGTTGTATTACAAACATGAGTAAAAGTTAAGTTGTGTTTTATACTGACTTTAAATATTTTACACTTTTCTATTTTTTTATGTTTCTCATCTTATTCTTTTACTTTTAATCACTCGTATCATTTTCTAACTTCTTTATTCCGTCCTTTTAATTTCAAACAATATTTTCAAAATTGCTTATTTTTAAACATTGTCAATAAATAAAGGGACAAAAATATGGAAAATGCCACATAAGATGTCCTTATTTCTTCTAAATTGGCCATTTTAATTATAATATCTCAATTATAACTAATTAGTAATATATTGTATTATACCAGATATATAAAAACTGGAGATACATACGAAAACCAAAATGTAGGTAATTTGAAAAAAATTGAGATTTTAACTGTCATTTTTACAAGTAGAAATACTAGCAGAAGTAATCATTATTTATTTAATATTTAAATATTCTTTCATGATTTCTGTAATTCTGGTGATACATTATTTGACTGTTACATTATTTTGCTGTAATGTTGGAAATCTCAATGTATCCTGAATAGAAACATATTCACCTGAATCTGAGATTAGTTATTAGTACACTTCATGCCATAACATACCCTAGATAATGTGAAGAAAATTTAGCCAATGTAAATTTGCTTACTTGCAGATTAGGAAATATGAAATACATGATTATATCTACTAAACATTCTGAAACAAATATAAAAAGATTATATTATATATAGATAGATATAAGTGCTGGAGTCTCATGATAAACTCTAAGTTAAGTTCAGGGCAGATTGTATTTATCATTTTTTCAATTGTATTTTAATTT
Source organism: Pan paniscus (assembly GCF_029289425.2). Taxonomy (NCBI): domain Eukaryota; kingdom Metazoa; phylum Chordata; class Mammalia; order Primates; family Hominidae; genus Pan; species Pan paniscus. The sequence continues at coordinate 65,779,971 of NC_073252.2, read as the reverse complement.
GATGCTTAATTTTTTAAAATTAAAACTCTGCATTTTAGTGTAAGATGGTAGAAAGGATCTAGCAAAACTTTCCAAAATGATTATGAAATTACATAATTTTAATGTTGAGTAAATTATTTATTCCTAGAGAGCCTTTAATATAACAGCGATATAGGGCTATCTTAATTAAATTAAGTACATTTATTTTATTAAATCATTGTATTTCAACCACCTTGAAATTTAGGCCCTGCCATTTGATGTCCATTGGAGTTTCCAATAATTTCAGATTCTCTCCAGTTGTTAAAGATCTACATAAGGGTCAGATTTTTACTTTTATTTCTAATTCACACTTTATGTAATAATATCTTAAAGATGTTATTTTCTTTACATTATGTCATGCGTTAGTTGGCTAAACTTTTGATCTTTTTTTCACACGGATTATCTGGTTGGCCAATCTTGACATTAATAAGACATATTTTAAAAGTTAATATAATAAAAATAAATAAATAATATAAAGCTTACTCTTTTACGACACACTAAGTCATAAAAGCTTTTTTCTTTTTTTTTGAGACAGAGATTTGCTCTTGTCACACAGGCTGGAGTGCAATGGCGTGATCTTAGTTCACTGCAACCTTGGCCTCCCAGGTTCAAGTGATTCTCTTGCCTCAGCCTCCCAAGTAGCTGGGATTAGAGGCATGCACCACCATGCCTGGCTAATTTTGTACATAAAATATTTTAATAACTGGAATTAATTTAAACTTTCATGGTTTCATTGTTTGCAACAAAATTAACAAAAATATTTTTAACCCACACAATTTCTCTACACTATTCTCTATATTAGTGAAGATAATCTGACTCCTGATATTTGTGTCATTCCTCACATAAGTGAGATATTTCTTTATATTTACTTCCTTTGATTTGTTTCTACTTAAGTTGGTTCTCTCATAAAACTGCATTTGTTCATACATTTTTCTTAGTTCTACTTAATTATTTCAAACAAGATAATTAATAAACCTACTATTCTAAAAGTTTGCAAATTCTATCTTAATTTATATATAAACATAAAGCATCACCTATAAATTTTTATTCCTTTTTCTTTTATGATGCAGCGTTTTTATCTCATAATGGGATTTCCTATCGACAGGCAAACAACATATCAGAGAAGAAGGTGAATTTATTCACTGAAAATTAATTCTAACTAGATAGATCCCAAATATGCAAACAAGGTTAATGTCAGGCACTGCAGTGAATGACCGATAGAAATCAAACAAATTTTCACATATTCATTTTTAGAGTGCTTCTGCTTAAAAATATTGGACCCAACTCCTTAAAAATTTTAAAGTGGCAAAGTTTTTACAAATATTTTCTAGCTGTGATAGATAAATTATGAAAATATGAACATACTCCTTGAAAAGAAAAAGAGCTTGATTTTTTATTTTGATTTCGTTTTAAGAAAACATTTGCTTTCAATTTTTTTTTTGAAAAAAATTTTGGTAAAAAGCAGTAAACAATGAAAAAAGGCCAAATGTTACCTTATTTTGCATGTATTATTAGTTTTACATTTTTTATTGGTGTGAAAATTGAATATCATTAACAGCAATCTCTTGTGATCTTTTAGTATACATTATATTTTCCAAATTGTAAACTTTATTGTAGAATTCCAAGTTAATTTTCACAATATTGTTATTTGTTAGGATTTAAGAGTCTTGACATCTGTTGCCACTTTTATCCAAATTAAGTTTAGTGTAGCTCATGAAATGTGTTTAGCTATCAAGAATTCTGCTGTTTTTACTTAAAGTTAATTTTAAAATGTGTTTAATCAATCACATTTGTTCAATCATTTTAATGAAAGTAACTCAGAACTACAAAGAAATTTAAGTATCTATGTTAGTTTTGGCCCAGTGATGGCTAACAAACACCATAGCTTGTTTTGTTTTGTTTGTAATTATCCATACCTCCTGATTATGAATGAGGAAATCACTGTAACTTAAAAGGAACACAGATGCAGAAGAGGTGGTTTTACATAGCATATGTTACATCTGTCATAGTGATTCTACTTTATGAATGTAACATCATATTTAGCACAACGGCATTCATCACATGAATAGAATGGTATTAATTTAATATTTTGCATTACTAGCACTGATTTTGAATTTTTTATGGATTTTGTGTTGATTTACATCTACCTTTTTGTCTATATTTAAATGTTTACAGTTGTAAATAATACAGTAAGGAAATATAATTTTAAGACCATATTAGTACCTAGAATTCTATTTACCATGTAAAGGTTTCTGTAAATTACTCAATTTATTGTCAACATTTGAAGTACCAGCTTTGTCAATTTAGAGGACTTACTACTTTTAGCCTAAAGGAATTACCCTTGTGTAATCTTAGAAATTGGGTGTACTAGGATGTTATCCACTTTCTTCATCCATGTAAGTAGGAATAAGTATAAAACATAGATCAAAAAAAAAAAAAACATGGCAGGAAGATCTATTTTGTAAATATTCTAACTAGAGCAGAGTATAGACAGAAGACTTGTCATTTTTTCAATATATTTCTTATTCTTGCTTGCCATCTCTATTGACATGAAATAGATTTATTGAAATTTTCCACGGATTTTGTACTCAAAACCAGTCATTTATCACAGCAAGATATTATAGTAAAAACTTGCATGTAGCACCTCTCTGAGTGTAGTACTTCTAAATTACATTCTGAGAGAGGTGATTTTATATCAATAAGGGTTTGCAGGCATATGAGCACTCTAAAAGATAACTAAATGAAAAACAATAATCTCTTTTTAGGTTTTTTGTTGTTGGCATGCCTTTTTTTTTTAAAACTCCACTATGTATTTATCTCACAGCGTGAGATTTCAGCCAAAGTCAAGGCACTGTCGTTATAACAACTTCAATGCTTTCATGACTTTTTTTCTCCATTTTATCAATGAGAGACACGTAAGTAGTCTCTTTCCCCTAACACTTTATATTTTCCCTTGGAATTTTTTGCTCTGTATATGATAACTACACAGCATATATATTTAATATTTAAGAATTATACCAAGAAAAATAAGAGAAGCCAAAGATAAGCATGAGAGTTGAAAGGTAAGAGTTAAGATAATTTGATTCCATTCAGGAACTTTTATGTTGAAATTCAGAGGAGTACTTCAGACATTTACGCAAACAAAAAGGACAATACTTGGAATATTCTGCTAGGGCTGCCATAACAAAATATTACAGACTGCATGGCTTAAACAACAGAAATTTACTTCTCAAAATTTTGGAGCCTGGATGTCCGAGATAGAGGTGCCAGCTGGTTGGTTATTCTTGAGGCCTCTCTTTGGCTTTCAGATGGTTATCTTCTCATTGTCTTCACATTGCCTTTCCTCCGTCTTTTCTCCATGTGCACATCCTCATGTCTTTCTCTTCTTATAAGGATGGCAATTATATTAAACTAGAGCCCTACTCTTATGAACTCATTTAACCTTTATAGCCTCTTTAAAGACCTGTCTCCAAATATTTTCACGTTGAGGGTTAGGGTTTCAACATAGGAATTTCAGGGGAGTGTAATTCAGTCTACCACAATACTCCTTCTAAGTAAATGTGTTAACTGGTTTACAAGAGGAGGAAATATTGAGATAATATTTCCCATCATGCAAATTTTTTTTTCTATGTAGGATGTGGTAAGGATAGACAAGATGCTCAGAGGTCCTCAGAGGACTGTAGGGTCCATGTCCCCATCTCCTTGACAACAAGCATGTTGTGAGAGAGGTTTAATAAGCCTGGGTAGTAGAGATGTATATTACTGTGGGCAGGCTGAGATATCTTCCTTTCTTGGTGTCTTTGTTTGTAGACCAGATCAAAGCAGTATAATCATTGTATAACTTTTAAAAATCCAGAAAGATGGAGATATCACAAGAAGAAAGGCACCAGGATCTCTGATTTTTTTTTTTTAAATTGGACTATTGTTGAGAAATTGTCAGCGATTATTCATTAAGATTATGTATCTCTAGCCATTTACTTGTATTGATTTACAGGTACTTTAATGTTACATACACAGAAAGAAAAAATGAAATAAAGTATAAGTATAACTATGAATAAGTACACTGACTCAGGGAATTGTCAAAACTGTTATGCTGTGTACGAGAAGAAAACAATATGTACACAGCCTTAATTGATATAAGGAAAACGTTTTAGAGCTGTGTAGCATTTTTCCTTTATGTATATATCCGAGAAAATCCCTTTTTCCTGAAGCAACGTAACTACTTTACAGAGTTCCTAACAAAGTGTGACCCCTAATTACTTGCTGGCTCTTCCCCAGTATGCACGTCGGCTTTGTCAAGCACTATAATAAAGAAAACCTCTATCCATTTTTGCATCATAATGCTCATGCCGGAAAAAAGGTAGAAATTTACTGTCCCTTCAATTTCTAGAATATGAGAAGGTTTAAGAGTCCAGGGGAAGGGGTGTCATGTACTGAGATGGTAGTGAGAGCAAGTGAGGTAGGGGGTATAGATGCAAATACTTCACAAATGAAATGAAAAAACTGTTAAGCCCCGTGGGAGACTTACTTCTTGCCATGGCAAATAATGGCAGAATGAGCAGATCTTCCAGAGCTCTTTCTCTTCTCCCTTGTCTTTATGAAATGAACCAGCCATCTTTTATATTCTAGAGTCTTCATATAAAAATCTTGAACCTGGCTGGGTGTGGTGGCTCACACCTATAATCCCAGCACTTTGGGAGGCCGAGGCAGGCGGATCATGAGGTCAGGAGTTCGAGACCACCCTGGCCAATATGGTGAAACCTCGTCTCTACTAAAAATACAAAAATTAGATGGGCGTGGTGGCATGTTCCTGTAGTCCCAGCTACTCGAGAGGCTGGGGCAGAAGAATCGCTTGAACCCTGGAGGCAGAGGTTGCAGTGAGCCCCAACCTGGGAGACAGTGAGACTCCATCTCAAACAAACAAACAAAAAGAATTTCTGTCTCCTTATTGCAAAAAACACATATGAAGCTTTCCTACAAACTTACTTTTCATCTGTTATTCTATGGCACTTGGGTGGGCCTTTAGGTTTTCCTACCTTCTTCAAAATAATCCAAGACAGGAGAGAGATGAAAAAACAGTTGTATATCCATCCTTACTTGTTTCAATGTGAAGGGAAGACAGAAAATAAAAGAAAACTCTTGATCAACCTCTCACTTAGCCAAGCTCACAAAATATAGATCTTTCTTTTGAAATTCTGATGTCATATTATATGGGCTGAATCTAGTATTGAATTTAGAGTTAAAGATTTTCAGTTTGTTCACTTGACGATAAGCACAGGACTATGTATTGCAATTCCTTGGCACTTTAAGACATGGAGATACTAACTGCCTTCTTTCCCTAATGTTGTGGCTTTAGCTGAAATTCTGAGATAAGGAAAAACATTTGCCCTTATTTTTTGTTCAATGTATTTGATCTCTCACAGGACTGCCAATTATGTCTACAACAATTTGAAGGATCAGATATTGTCTTTAAGATTCTGCTTACATGACATTTCTGTTTTTGTTATTTTTTTCTTTTGTTTTTCTTTATCTTTGATTATATGCTTTTGCAGATGTTTTTGTTTGTTTGTTTTTGGTTTAGGCTTAGTGCCACGAGAGACATGGTTAGTTGGTTTGCTGTTCCAATGAACAACGGATAATTTACTTAATTCTCTGCCTTCTTAGTTACAAAACAAAGATAATGTTGACATTACAGTATTTGTGTAAAGGGAGTATAAATAATCTATTTACAGTCTCTGCACATTAGTACAAATTTCTACAAGAGAAGACTCCTTAACAGGATTTACTTGGTCACAGTTGCCCTTTTCCCCCATCATCAAGCAAAGTGCCTACTCAGGCTAGGTGATCAATTAAAATCTGAAAAATTAATGAATGAATAAATGATTCAGTTATGTTTTATTGGAAAGCATTATATATCTTGGAAAAGTTCCACTTAATAGCCTAGGTAACAATTCACTTTCTAGACAATATTAAAGAGAACAAATAAGTTTCAGGGAGAAAGTCTCTGGATCAGTTAGTGCCAGAACATAAAACAATGTGTGCTGCTGAGGATTATGTGCATCCCAGGATATAGAAACATTTTGAAAACACCAGCATATGTGGTGAAACAATTACAAGTCGGGAATCAATTAGAGTATAAGTATGCATAAAACATCATCCTTTTAGTTTTCATTTTTCCTTTGGATAGAATGAAGCATGCAGATATCATTGCTAAGTTTACAGTGAGGAGGTAGAAGCATTGGAAATTCAAATGCTTTGTTAGTGTTATTGTCAAATATTAAAAGTGGTCATTTTAACATATTAAAAGTGGTCATTTTAACTTAAAAGGGAGTAGATAGAAGCACTGAAAAGTCAAATGCTTTCTCGGCATTACTGTCAAATATTAAAAGTGGTCATTTTAAAACTGAATGTGGCACTCTTGTGAGTGGGTCCCTAGAAATTTGGTGCTACTTTACATCCAGCAGAGTTGTCATCTGAAGTTCTTAAAACTCACCTAACTTTTATCTAATATCCAAAGAAAGTCGTTCAAATCTATTAAGAACATATGTGTCAAATGGTATTTCTAGCTCTAGATCCCTGAGGAATCGCCACACTGACTTCCACAATGGTTGAACTAGTTTACAGTCCCACGAACAGTGTAAAAGTGTTCCTATTTCTCCACATCCTCTCCAGCACCTGTTGTTTCCTGACTTTTTAATGATTGCCATTCTAACTGGTGTGAGATGATATCTCATAGTGGTTTTGATTTGCATTTCTCTGATGGTCAGTGATGATGAGCATTTTTTCATGTGTTTTTTGGCTGCATAAATGTCTTCTTTTGAGAAGTGTCTGTTCATGTCCTTCGCCCACTTTTTGAGTTAGTGGGTGCAGCGCACCAGCATGGCACATGTATACATATGTAACTAACCTGCACAATGTGCACATGTACCCTAAAACTTAAAGTATAATAAAAAAAAAAAGAAAAAAAAAAAAAAGAACATATGTGTCAAAAGCAGCAACTATTCCTGTGCTATACCCGGCATTCCAATACTAACGTTTCTCAGAAGACTGAATATTGTAAAGAGTCTGAAGTAGCAGTTCGCAATAGCTTTACCTTTGTGACCTTATCTTTTCAATTTAATTAGATGAAACGAGAATATGAATATGTGTTAAGGCAAATTTATCAAATTATCTCACCTACAAACACTGGAAGGCAGTGACTGTTACTACTGAAATAACGTGATGGTATTAGTATGAACTCACTTTTCTTCTTTCAAAGTTATCCCTGGATTTTACTTAAATTGAATTTTCTTGTGGATCAGTAAAGATATAAGTGCAAAAGCATTTTAATGTTATCTTACTTGTGGTTTTGATTGTTTTGAGAAATTTCTATTTCACTGTCCTGGTTACCTAGGAAACAATCACATGAGAGAGCCAGACTTCTATAATTTGGGTCTTACTTGATTGTCTTATGTTTGTTTTGTATTTTCTAAGACAGTTGGCTATTACCAGTTTGCTCCAAAACTCATATCAAAAAAATGGTTTAACCGGCTTTGTGATGCTTGTATGTGCTCTGGCTGTTCATAGGTGTCCCAGAGTTCCCATGTATTTAGCTTATTTTTATATAGCACTACTCCCTATTGATTTGCATCAAAGAAGGGTTTATTATGCAGGAGTATGGTTTATTATGTTGCTGATGCATCATATTTAAGCAGCTATGAAAATTAACTGCAGTGCATGCTCAGCAGCTAATTTTCAAACTCATAGCTTTTGGGGATATGCTTGTCACCCATATATTTAAAAGGCAAAAAGATTTAGGCAGTTTATTGCCGACCTTTAATGATATTTTGTGAATGTTTTTATGATGCCATTAAACTAGTTTGTAAATAGTAGATTTAATGCTGAAACTCTGTTGGCTGCACCTTCAGGGCAGAGAAAAACACATTATATATAGAGTAAGGAGCTGAGACTAACAAAATGCCACTGGTGCACGATTGCCTTTCAGACATCACAGAATCAGAAGAAAGTGTAGTTAACTGCAAATATGTGGAAGTATTTAGAGATACAGACATTTTTGATTGGAACATACATATCTCTGAAGTTTAGTAATGTATGATGCTTCAAGCAGAACACGACGTAACTCTCTCTCCAGGATCTGTCTCTCCAGTTTTCCTGTCTTTACTGCTTTTCATCATCTTCACCACACCTATTTTATAATGAGATTAAGTAACTACCCAATGAGGTGACAGAGAACTAGTTTAATGCAGAGACCAACTGTTTCAGACTTGCTGATTTCTATAATTCATGTAACAAGTTAGTTATTTCCACGTTATGTTAAAATGTCCTTCGTTAATTGCCTTTACACAAACATGGCAGTTGGAAGTTAGTTAGAAAAAGGCTTGCAAAACATGGAAACATCATTAATTATTTGAGTGTAATGAGTACTCAAATATTGAGTCGTATGAGTAGTATGGTGTATAAGTTGCCATCTACTTAGTTTCTAGATGACAGATGTTAAATTGAAATCTTGGTGTTCAAAACTTGAACATTCTTCTTTTCTATGGTTCCTGACCTGACTACTAATAATCAATTGTTAACCAAAAAACTAGAGGGATGATAAATTGATATACTGAAAGAAAGCATGCTGGCAGCACCTTCCATTATTAACTAAGCAAGTCTATTTGCTTCCTCTGTGCTCACTGCCTTTCATCGAAGGAAAGTTTAGACTAAATTTTATAACTTTATCACATGGCTTAGTTTACTGTCTTTGGAGAAATCTTTAGAAATATGGATTTACATGTATATGTTCATTAATGTCTCTATGTATAACTTCAATTAATTAGTAGGTATCTTAAAATACCTTTTTCTGATATTCTGATTATACTGCAAAGTTAGTATTATTTTTATTCTGAATTGTATAGGCAACCAATACTGAGTATTCTTAAAATGTCCATTTAGAATTGTGGCAATTAAGTGGAAAATACTTTGTTTAAACAGATACAACAAACTGTTCCTGACAGTGATATGACATAACACACACCTAGTAGCATGTTGTTATCTTTTAGCTGATCTGAGACTAAAGAAGTATTGCTAACGTCAATGAATTTTGACCCTGATTTTGCACCAGTAGCGGATATAGTTGTGGTTGTTGTTTCATAAGCAAATCTATATAGTCCCCACGTGCAAGAGATGCTAAGTGAAGAGGCAGAACCAAACATCTCTCTATATATTAAGCTCCACATGTGTCTAATAGACTAAGGTTAAAAACTGTAACAGTGAATATCCCTGTCCCTCAAGGATTTAAAATAATTTGAGAATACCGTGATATTTAACCAGAAATACAAAGTATGCTTATTGTCTGAGTTCTCTACAAAGACATAATGTAACATTTGATTCAGAACAGAACTTGTTAGCAGTCAGGCATGACTTGACCTGTGAACCTAACAATAAAATGAATAAATAAACAACCTAAGGCAATAAAATAACATTTTACCTTTATGCATACCTAATATAGGCAAAGATGTTGGGAAAAAGATATATTTGTTCTTTATTGTATAAATAATCATTGTTTTCTCTTGAAAACAATCTGAAACTCTTCTGCTAAGAGATACTTAGTTGAAACTTGGCATGGCTTAGATAATGACACAGTGAGGGTGCTCCTTATACTGTAGACATAAATTACAAACTTTGGTAATTTATCCTTTAAAAAATTATTCAAGTAACGCTTTACATTAAGCTTTGCTGTGACATGGCTAAACCCAAAGTTAAGAGGCTAGAAAGTGCATTATCACTCTCAGAAAGCCATAGAAAAGAGGGGGAATTAGAATAATGAGGGCAATATTTCAGTCCACAAAAGTTATCAATTTCAGGATGATTAATAGATTTTAAGAAATACAATGCAAATATAATTTTAAAAATAAATACTAATGATCCACTAGCTATTTTATGTATAGCATATATTAACTGCTTGTTTCTGAGCTAGAAATTACTAGTGAACTACCAAAATTTATATGCAGATTGCTCTGATACTTCTAGAATAGCAAAGTGGACTAAGTGCTAAATACAAAGACCGTACTTTTATAGCCTTGCCTCTAAGTGATATAATGCTATTTTATATTGGGCATATCTTTAAGTGTGGTGATGATTTTTAGATGATGTTTAGATTTACATGATATACTGCAGGTATGCAGCAACTCCTCTAATTGATGAATCTTATTTATAAGTTGAAATATTTCTTACAAATAAATCTTAATTTACCTGAATCCACACAGTGCTTCAGCCAGTCAGCATCAACTATTTGGACGTGGCTTGGACAATGAAAACTATTTGTAATTTAAGATGAGATTGTCCTTAAAATCCCTTCCATTTGTAATATCCTGGGATTTCTAAGTGTCCTTTGATGCCTAAAAACCTCTTCTCCAATCTTGTATAGGTTCCAGTTTTGAAGGGTGAATCATTAATCTTGGCCCGGATTTGGATATTTTAATTTGAATGGCATTTATATACTAGCACTGTTGTCACCCATTCTTATCAGATCTTCAGTTTCATGGCAAAACACATCATTTTTTTTACATACTGGAGCAAAACTGTCTTGTGGTTCAAAAGAAACTGAATGTTTAAAGTGCTCATCTTTTTTTCTCTTCTTCAGTACAACCAGTCTTATCTGCCTAGTGGCTCCTCATCCAACCTCCCAATTCCGCAGGATTGGGTTATCTAAAGAGACCATTCAATACCAATATCTAAATATTGGTTATTTAGATAACCAATAATTGGGTTATCTAAAGAGACCTGCAATAGCAGGACAGTAAACTCACTCCTGACTTTCCAGGAGACTTTTCTAGCATAAATTCTTCATAAAAGGTTAGCCATTTCACTGAGTGAATATTTTTTAAATTACAAAAACCCTTATTTTTTTAGTTTAAAAAATTGTTGAAGTAATTTCCTTGTAGTTGATCAGACTGAAATGAGTTATTACATTTAAGAAAGAGAGTGCAGCTAAGATAGCACAGGAGGGACTAGAACAAAACTATGAGCGATGAAGTTTCTTAGAACTTCCTCAGCACCCCAGAAGGGCCCCGAACATTACTTAAATTTCAGTACTTTAAGAATATTTACATAATTTTCTAAATAAATAGCTTATTTCAATAGTTTTAATTTTTGTTTCAATATATCTAATGCAGATTGTACAAAACGAAGAAACTTTGAGCCTACATCCCACTTCTAAATAAATCTGGAGATAATTTTAAAATATTCATATTGTAGTAGACTTTCTGACATATATCATTGGTGCCAGATACTCTTAAGCAATAAAGTATAATCTTTCTGGTAGCATATATTCTTGTTGAGTAACAAATTATCTTAATTTAAAGGGAACATGTGATCTCTGCTCAATTTAACAATTTAAAATAAAAAAAAGTTTTTTATAGGAATGCAACGGATTTTTATTAGTTGATTTTGTATTCTACAATTTAATTGAATTTGTATATTACCTCTAATAATTTTTGGTGAAGTACCCCGGCTATCACTATTCAATATTTTGTTAAAAATCTAGAAATAAAATATTAAGCAAAAATAGTTTCACAGCTAATAAATTGTCTACCATAGCTTAAAAATCTATTGTTATTATTAGCAGTGCTTTTGAAGTTTTCCTCTGGTTAAGGTGACTGTGCTACGTATTCTTTCACAAGCATGGAAGTTAAGCCACGAGTCTAAAGAGAAGTTTTTCAAATGGAAGTTCTACAAAGTGAATTTTGTCTCAGTTCACAAAAATATCAAAGACAGGAAAACAGATAAAAGCAAGAAGGATGTAACTGGTTCTCACCAAATATCATTTTTAATAAATGGCATTTTATATAATATATTATAATGTATAAGGTGTATATGTGCATATAAGACTATCTAAATGATCGTCTGTAAGTATCATGCTAAAATACTTTTTCCATAATGAATATCACTTTATTATTTGGTAACTAATAGAGACAACAATTCAGCAGTCATTTTCAAAAATTTCCTTCAGCCTGGTTTGTTATACTGATTCTTTTTATTATAAAACAAATATTTCTATGAAAAATTTAACATAATTTTGATAGATGAAATTTGATAGTGTTAACATTCATAACGTGTCGTTATTTTGGACAAGCCTTCCATATTGGGTCCCAACTGACCAGATCAAATGAAGCCAATTATGCTTAATGCCATTTGATCAAACTGAACTTGAAAATGGGTCAGTTTTTCTACAAAAACAGAAAATTTTAGTCACTCTGAGTTAGCATAGTAAGGAAGTCTCCTCTGTTTTAAGCCTGTAAAGCAAGTAACTTTTAAATAACCGATCCATTTTTTGTTCTTTGATTTTGCTTTCTTTAGCCCTTTTCTGCCTATAAAACCAAACTTCTCTTTTCAGTTTAATGGGATACTCATGTCATTTTATAGTAAGAGGTGTTGCCTAATTCTAAAATTACAAATAAAAGCCAACTCAATCTTTAAATTAAATTTTTTTGTAGTTTTGTCTTTTACCAATAGGTTTACATGTGTATTGTAGAGTCATATTTTAAATAATGATAATATTTGTGACTGTACATGTATGAGCACTTTGGAAATACATACAATCTTATATGGTGTTTTAAAAATTATATGTACTGCATAGAGTACATACATTTTGAAAACACAACTTGAGTAAAATTTGTTCACTTTTTATAGAAAATGTAATTCCAGCTCCATCTTGTGGTTTATAATTTGTTTTCTAAAATGATACATTATTATGATTACATTTTATTCCTATTTCTGTATCTATTCATTAATTGAATGTCTAATGGATACTTGCAGTTCTATATACTTAAGTTATATACCTTTTTCTCTATAACATATTAAATATACTTTCAATTTTAAAAGTCTCACAAAATATTTACTATTTAAAATATTTACACAAATTATCTACACACATATACAAAAGTAAAACAAGTATTCATGTTATACTAATCAATACTGTAAGCCCCCTTGAAGTATAGTCTGAAATGTCTAGCCAACATAGGACTTAAATTTATTTAGAACTTTTAAAAGTACAATATCAGTATAACATTACTTCTTTCAAAAATATTTTTATTTGTTTTCTGAATCACAATACCTATATCACATATCCTAGAAAAATTAGAGACTACCTGAATAGTCTAGGTAAATTAAGAGTGTTACATTTCAAATATGCGCTCTGGTTTTTTTTGTACTCTGCAATGAAATGCATTTAATGTGGCATAGCTATTTAATAGTGTGGTTAGTCATTCACAACTGGATTAATCTTTGGGCAATTTTAAAATTAACCAGTATTTATGAAGTGCCTATTTTAGTAAAAATATAAATTATGCTTCTTTAGATATTAATTTAATTAATATTTACACTGATTTCAGGTCTAAAATCTCATGAGTTTTTTAATGATGCAATTTAGTATGTCTTATTTGAATTTCAACCTGTTTATTTCACTAATTTCATTAGTGAAACTGTATGCCTAGACAATAAATAGCCAATCAGAACACAAGATTAGTCCTGCAACTATACTCTTGAATTCAGAAGGGACAATATGTGCTTCATGAAACATTTTTATTTGTTTTAATAATTTATGCACAGTCATGTAGTCGTCTGGCTATAATAATCAGAAGTAAAAATGGAGTATGACAGAAAGAATCAATCCATGAACTGTTGTGTTTGTCATGAAAATAATTTACATATGGGATAGATATAACAATAATCTAAGATCTATTTTCCCTTTTATCTACAGTTTTTTCCATGTAGTATGTTATACTTCTTGTATGTGCAATGATAAATTATTTCTAACTTTATGACAGTTTAAATACCAATGAAAGTGAAAGAATAATTTACATCTTACTAAATAAATTTTAAGATAAATTCAGTTATCCAACCATAAACAGAACAGGGCTTTACAAGTTAAATGTAAATATACATGTACAAATGCAAAAATAAGAAAATATTCTTTAATAAGTCAAAAAAATAGTCAACTTAATCAACTCCTAAAGTATTTTAGGAGAAAACATATGAGAGATTAGGAAGCTTCTTTTAGCTCTTTCTTGATATGCTTTTTGATATCGTGGTCAGAGAAAAGGCATCCTGGCTCATAAAAACTTTTGGTTAAATAAAACTTACTTGATATAGATCATTGATTCTCAAAAATGTACAATAAATTCAAGCATAATGACATATAATAAAATTTATATAGACTATAATAAATATAAACAGAATTTTCTTCCTGGCATAGATTATTTTCTGGCACCAGTCTTTTGATCCTCACCTCATTTCCTCATCTCATGACTTTCAGCAAGAAGGCCTTCTACATAAATTGCCTTTAAGCCAGAGGTTTTGGTCGGATATACAATACACTGCAAAACTGGACAAACTAATCCTATGTTTCTTTATTATTATGGATTGGAAAAAAGAGTATGACCTGGGTTCCTTTCCTAGCTAAAAGAGAATTATGGAAAATCATAGAGTTGCTTGGATCCATGTTTCTTGCATTGTATATTAAAGTAGCATAGGAAAAACACCTCTATTGGGGACAGTAAATGGATGGGAACAGAAGAAATGAAGAAAGTCCTCAGGCCATGGAAGTTCCCGTTTCTAGTTTTTACTCAGACCCTACAATATATCTACACTTGCATTTGATAAAAAATTGCTATATTTTCATAATGGTCGTTCCTTTTTGCTTATGCCAATTTAAACTGCATTTTAGTCAGTCAAAGTCACCTAACTTAAACAATGCTAAATTATATTTAATGCAATATTTCAGAAGGCACTTCAAGGCTGCAAAGTGTTAAACTGCCATTAACCGAAGTTTTAAAAATGCAATGTGTACATCATATTCAGGTACTAGAAATTTTTTCATAATTTACCATTTTATATTAAACTTCTTTCTCAATATTGATATATAATCCCCTCAGAAGCACAATGTGCCATATTTGAGAAGTTTGTAACTACAGGCACACACACACAAATATGAATGTATTTGTATAATAGCTCAGAAAACGGTAAGAACAAACATAGTTGTTACTCTATCAATGTTTTCAGTCCTCAAAGTGATGCGTTACATTTCTCACATAGCAAATATTATTATGAAATTTTAAAGTCAACATAAAGGGATCCGGAACATAAATGTAAGATGTTTGCCAAGATATAAGGCACAATTTTTGTTTACTCATTAATGTGATCAAAATTTAGATGTTAATCTTTGGAAGGTCCATATTTGTCAAAAATATTTTGATTAATAAAAGTTTTGAATCTATAGATGCATGCCTTCACTTGTCTATGAGCTTCTCCCCTCATTCTCAGCATAAGAAATAAACCAATTCCTAATCTGTAAATTTCCATCACTGATCATAATGTAACACACAAGATATCGCATACTCCAGCACTGTGCATTTTGAAGTAAAACAGACATGAAGTGGAATCTTGGATAGACCAAATATCTGATGTGTGTATTTGTACAACTTATTTATCTCTAAACCTCTTCTATTTTTCATCTATAAAATATCAATAAACTTTACTTTTATGCTAAAATGAAAGACTTGATATAAAGCCTTCAATTCATTGTCTAGTTCATAATAGATGTTGAATTTAAAAGGGGTAGCTTTTAGTCTTCTTTTTATTTTTAATAATTATGTTCAATGTTTCTGTAAATGAAATTGTGAAGTACTTTTAGAAATAAAAAGAAATCTGAAAAAGATTTATATGACTTCTGCTGAATTTAATTAAGCTAAATACTTGCAAAGTTTTAAAAGCAAAAAAAAAATGCTTATTTAAATTATAAAAATCTCAGTACTATTATCTAATCTCATAATTGGAGACTTTATGAGGTTTTTGTACTAACATGTAATTTTAACATCTTTCTCTAAGGATAACCATATTCAAACTAACTTTCTAAGCTATTTAGTATGTAAGTAGAAAATACATGTACAAATTCAAATTCAGAAAATAGCAATGAATAAAATCATTTCCTGCCTTTTATGATTCTATCTGCTTCACTTTTATCCTACATCATCTACCTCACAGAATGGCAAAGATCACTCTCTAAGAATTCTTTGAAACTGATAATGTACCAAATTCTGTAATTGGTTGAAAAGGTGGGAATTTCAAAATAACAACACAGTACATCGACTACATGGTTAATAGTTTTTATGTTATGACACTCCTAATCCTTACATCTTCATATATTATCTTTGTGTGTGTGGGTATTTTCCTTTAATAATGACAAATATTATGGCTTTTTTAAAAAAATTCTCAGACGTGCAAATCTAGTTCCATCATATTTTGCATCGTATGCTTCAAAAACAGTTGCTTACTCTTTTTGTCAGTCAAAACTAAATGTCATCTTTTCAAAGGGGACTCCTCCAAAACCTCAGCCTCCCAAGATCTTGTTATTATGTTGCTAATTGCCTATTACCCTTTCTTAATTCTCTGCATCATAGTTACTAGTATATAATATTTTTATGTATTTATTTATTTGACTGAAATGCACATTCCTTTTATTAATCAAATATTAAAGGCCAGGAATATTAATGGATATGTCAATGAATGTATGAATGAATGAAATAATTTCTACAAGTGTCAGATTTTTTTTAAATGTTATCCAAATTCCAACACTAATAAATATAAAAATTTTGCTTTGTACCCATGTGTCTGACTACAAAATGTGAACATTCTTCTAACTTATTTTTTTCTCATTTTAACACTCTAGTCAATATTGCATACCACTGCTATTTTTCAGAAAATATGATCTGATTGTGACTAGCCTAATTTAAAACACTGATTTTGATACTTTTCTGCCCCCATGTTGCTTATTTAATAAAGTTAAAGTACCCTAGAATGGCTGATCAACAATATCTACAATCTAAAATCCAGTCACATTTCTAACCCTAACTCATAATGTAACTTTAGGCTGTATTTTTACATAGCTATTCCTTGATTTCTGAAAATAAATATGTACCTATTTAATTAACTTATTTCTACATTATATTAATCTTGCAGGAAACGCTCTTTTCTTTATTGTCTTATTCATTTTGTCCACTTAATAAGCTCTTCTTATTTTTCAAGAGTGACGGAACAAACCTTCCTGGACCACTCAAGAATACTTTCTTTCTCTTCTCCATTTAGTTTCATGTATGGTTAACAGGACAATAGACATTGTGAAATAATATTCTACTTTAGTAACATCTTTTCTGTTTCTTCCCCTTAAGGTAAAGAGTACCTCTTTTAAAAACAAAAATATTTTCTTCAATTAACATCAGTTGACAAAGAAAAGAATTCTCACAATTCAACAAATATTTAGTGAATCAAAATGAATTTTCTAGTCCTTCTACCTGCAATAAAATAAAATTTTTCCTAAGAGATAACATGAAGAAACAAGATTTATGTTTTTTATGCTTTACTTATATGCTTATATTTCTAAGCATATCAATTTATGCTTAGACAACAAGTATTTATTGAAGATTAACTTTTACAAATTTAACTTTTATTTTAAGTTCAGGGGTACATGTGCAGGTTTGTTATATCGGTAAACTTCTGCCATGGGTGTTTGTTTTACAGATTATTTCATCACCCAGGTATTAAGCATAGTACTTATTAGCTTTTGTTTGTGATCCTCTTCCTTCTCCCATCCTCCAACCAACTTCCGATAGTCTGCAGTATGTGTTGTTTCCCTCTGTGTATCCATGTGTTCTCATCATTTAGGTCCTACATAAAAGTGAGAACACATGGTATTTGGTTTTCTGTTCCTGAGTTAGTTGCTAAGGATAATGACCTCCAGCTCCATCCATGTTCCTGTAAAGAAGAGAATCTTGTTACTTTTTATGCTGCAAAGTATTCCATGGTGTATATGTACTATATTTTCTCTATCCAATCTACCATTGATGAACATTTAGGCTGATTCCATGTCTTTGCTATTGCAAATAGTGCTGCAATGAACATACGCATGTATGCGTCTTTACGATAGAATGATTTATATTCTTTTGGGTATATACCTAGTAATGGGATTGCTGGGTAAAGTGATATTTATGTTTTAATGACTTTGAGAAATTGCCTACACTATCTTCCACAATAGTTGAACAAATTAATCTCACCAGTATCTATTATTTTTTCTCACTTTTTAATAATAGCCATTCTGATAGATGTGACATCATATCTCATTTTGCTTTTGATTTGAATTTTTCTTTTTTTTAAATTTTTTTTAGACGGAGTCTCACTCTGTCACCCAGGCTTGGTGTAGTGGCGTGATCTCGGCTCATTGCAACCTCCACCTCCCTGGTTCAAGCAATTCCCCTGCCTCAGCCTACCGAGTAGCTGGGATTACAGGCGTCTGCCACCAAGCCACGTTAATTTTTTTATTTTTATTTTTTTGTAATTTTAGTAGAGACGGGGTTTCACCATGTTGGCCAGACTGTTCTCAAACTGGTCTCGAACTCCTGACCTCAGGCAATCCGACTGCCTCGGCCTCCCAAAGCTCTGGGATTACAGGTGTGAGCCACCGCACCTGGCCAATTTGATTTTTTCTAATGATCACTGATGTTGAGCTTTTTTTACATATGATTATTGGCTATTTGTACATATTATTTTAAAAAGTGTCTGTTCATGTACTTTGACCACTTTTTAATGGGGTCTTTTTTCTCTTGCAAATTTGTTTAGGTTTCTTTTAGATGCTGGATAGTATGCTGGATAGTAGACCTTTGTCAGATGCATAGTTTGCAAAAATTATCTCCTGTGCTATAGGTTTTTCTGTTCACTCTGTTGATAGTTTCTTTTGCTGAGCAGAAGATCTTTAATTTACTTAGATCCCATTTGTCAATTTTTGTTTTTGTTGCAATTACTCTGGCATCTTCATCACAAAAATCTTTGACCATTCCTACGTCCAGAATGATATTGCCTAAGTTGTTAGCCCAGGATTTTATAGTTTGGCGTTTTACATTTAAGTCCTTAATCCATCTTAAATCCAATTAATTTTTTAACATGTTGTAAGGAAGGGGTCCAGTTTCAATATTCTGCACATGGCTAGCCAGTTATCCCAGTGCCATTTATTCAATAGGAAGTCCATTCTCCATTGCTTTTTTGTTGTTGTTGTCAGATTTGTTTAAGATCAGATTGTAAGGTGAGGTTGTAAGGTGAGGAGCCTATTTCTAGGTTCTCTATTCTGTTCCATTAGTCTATGTGTGTGCGTTTGTACCAGTGCTATGCTGTTTTGATTACTGTAGCCCTGTAATATAGTTTTAAGTCAAGTAGTATGATCTTCTTATTGCTTAGGATTGCCTTAGTTATTTGGGCTCTTGTTTGGTCCCATATGCATTTTAAAATAGTGTTTTCTAGTTCTGTGAAGAATGTCATTGATATTTTAATAAGAATAACATTGAATCTATAAATTGCTTTGAGAAGTATGGCCATTTTAATGATATTGTTTCTTTCTATCCATGAGCATGGAAAGTTTTTCCATTTCTATGTATCATCTAATTTCTTTGAGCGTGTTTTATAGTTTCCCTTGCAGAGTTATTTCACCTCCCTGATTAGCTATCTTCCTAGGTATTTTATTCTTCTTGTGGCAATTGTGAATGGGACTGCATTCCTGATTTGGCTTTCCACTTGACTATTGTTGGGTTATAGGATGCTAGCAATTTTTGCACACTGATTTTGTATCCTGAGACTTTGCTTAAGTTGTCTATCAGCTCAAGGAGCTTTTGGGTTAAAACCATGGGGTTTTCTAAATATAGAATCATGTTGTCTGAAAACAGAGATAGTTTCACTTCCTCTCTTCCTATATGGATGCAATTTATTTCTTTCTTTGGCCTGATTGCTGTGGCCAGAACTTCCAACACTTTGTTGAATAGGAATGATGCAACAGGGCATCCTTGTCTTGTGCCTTTTTTCAAGGGGAATGCTTCCAGCTATTTCCCATTCAGTATAATGTTGGCAGTGAGTTTGACAGAGATGGCCCTCATTATTTTGCCGTATGTTCTTTCAAAACCAAGTGTATTGAGAGTTTTTAACACGAAAGGGGGTTGAATTTTATTGAAAGGCTTTCCTGAGTTAATTGAGATAATCATGTGGTTTTTGTCTTTAGTTCTGTTTATGTGGTGAATCATATTTATATATTTGCATATGTTGAATCAACCTTGCATCCCAGGGATAAAACCTACTTTATCATGGTGGATACATTTTTTTGATGAACTGCTGGATTTGGTTTGCCAGTATTATGTCAAGGATTTTTGTATCTATGGTCTTTAAGGGTATCAACCTTAAGTTTTCTTTTTTGTGTTGTGTCTCTCCCAGGTTTCAGTATCAGAATGATGCTGGCCTCATAAAATGAATTAGGGAGGAGTCCTTCTTCCTCATTTTTTTGAGGAAGGCTTGGTATCAGGTCTTCTTTGTATATCTGATAGAATTCAGCTGTGAATTCATCTGGTCCTGGGCTTTTATTATTTTTTTATATTTTTTGGTTGGTAGGCTATTTATTACTGACTCAATTTCAGAGCTCATTATTTATCTGTTCAGGGATTCAGTGTCTTTCTGGTTCAGTTTGTGAGGGTATATGTGTCCAGGAATTCATCCTTTCTTCTAGAGTTTCTAGTTTATTAGCATAGAGATGTTCATAATTCTCTGATGGCTGTCTGTATTTCTGTGGTGTTGGTGGTGATATATCCTTATTTCTTATTGTGCTTATTTTGATCTTCTCTCTTTTTTTCTTTATTAGTCTAATAAAGGCGGGTCTGGTGGCAATGAATTCCCTCAGCATTTGCTTATCTGCAAAAGATTTTATTTCTCCTTAGCTTATGAAGCTTAGTTTGGTTGGATATGATATTCTGGATTGGAATTTCTTTTCTTTAAGACTATTAAATATTGGCTCTCAATCTCTTCTCACTTGTTGAGTTTCTGCTGAGAGGTTCACTGTTAATCTGATGGACTTCCCTTTGTAGGTGACCTAACCTTTCTATCTGCCTTTAACATTTTTTCTTTCATTTCAACCTTGGAGGTTCTGACGATTATGTGTCTTGGGTATAATCTTTTTGTGAATATCTTACTAGGGTTCTCTGCATTTTCTGAATTTGAATGTTGGCCTCTCTAGCTAGGTTAAGGAAGTTCTCATGAATCATATTCTGAAATATGTTTTCCAAGTTGGTTCCATTCTCCCTATCTCTTTCAGGGACACCAATAAGTCAGAGATTTGGTCTCTTTACATAATCCCATATTTCACAGAGGTTTTGTTTGTTTCTTTTCATTCTTCTCTATTCTTGTCTGACTGTCTTATTTTAGAATGACAGTTTTCAAGGTCTGAGCTTCTTTCCTCTGCTTGGCCTATTCTGCTATTAATACTTGTGATTGCATTTGAAATTTTTGCAGTGCGTTTTTCAGCTCTAACTGGTTGCTTACATTCTTTTCTATACTGGCTGTTTTGTCTGTCCACTCCTGCATTGTTTTATCTTGTTTTTTAGATTCTTTGGATTAGGTTTTGATGTATTTTTGTAGCTCAATGATCTTCACTCCTATTCATATTCTGAAGTATATTTCTGTCATGTCAGTCACTAAGCTCCATTCAGAAATCTTACTGGAGAGGTGATTCAGTCATTTAGAGGGAAGAAGGCACTCTGGATTTTGTCAGAGTTCTTATGCTGATTTTTTCTTATCTTTACGGGATAACATTCCTTTAATCTTTGCAGTTACTCACCTTTGGATTTTTTTTTAATCCTGTTTAATGACCTCGAGGGTTTGATTGTCGTATATGGTAGATTCAGCTGAGTCACATCATTTCCGGGAGATGTTATGGGGCAATGCTTAGCTCCCAACTCCCAGACTAAATTCTCTAACTTGCGGGGACTTGCATTGGGCCCGACTTTGTTCTCTAGCTCCTTGAGGTTAGGAATCCACTGCACTGTGGGAAGCTAAGTTGCTCCTGGAGCATCACTAATGGCTGGTGTCACCCAAGCTTTTCATAGTGTGGTGACAGAGGGATTTGTTCTCCTTCACATATGCCAGCACCAGCCACAGTGGTAGTGCTGTGGGGTGCACGCTTGTTGGCTGTGGCAAGGTGCTAGTGAGTGCCAGGGTACCTGCTTCCCTGAAGGCATTAATCACAGTGGAGGAGGCCAGGAAGTTAGGAGGAGGAGATAGTGGGGGAGAGGGTCTCTGCTGGCGACTGTGTTCTGGTTGCACTGGTGCTGGTGTTGGCTCTGGGGTGGAGCCCTGGTGGATCCAGGTTTGTGTACCTTCTCTGTGTACCACAAGCAGGAGTGGGCACTCAGGGCGGGGAAGGATTCATTGTTCTCTGTGCCTGGCTTCACTCCTGCAGTAGTGTTAGTGCAAGGGTGGGCTGTCTGACTCTGTGCCCTCCAAGGCTCCTTCCACAGTTGCCAGGGGTTAAGGGGATGGACTGTATTCACCTGGCAACAGTGTCTGCCGGCAGGGCAGGGTGCAGGCACATTTACGTACTGGTGGAGCAAGGAAGGCAAAACCCGCCTGTTCAGACACACACCAGCAAAGTAATGTGGGGAGTTGCGATGGGTCCAAGGGAAGCTGCAGTGAGAGGAGGGAGTCTGTAGGCTGGTGCGTGGCCATGGGGGCTGCCCGTCTGAAGTTCTCCACTGGTCAGGCAGGGTCCTGCTAGCACAGAAGCTATGATACGGATCCCCAGGGCACCGAAGCTGCCCTGCAGGTAGGCGTGACCAGGCTGGGGCTCCTGGAGAGGCCAGCAGACCAAGGGGTGCTAAGGTCAGACAGGCCCCATCTGATGGGCAAGACCACCCTGCATAGTTCAGGACCTGCAGTTTCCCTAGGGTTAAAGTCTGGTGTGGTAGCAAGTCTAGCCTATGGGGATGGCCTTCTCTATCCATGCATCCTACAGAGGCTCCTGCACCAAACCCTTTGGGCTCCATTTCAGTTGGTGTGCTGCCCCTACTACTTCTCTAAGCAGATCTCCCTGCCAACTCTAGTCTTCCTGGTGATTGAGGGATCTCCTCTTGCCAGAGTTCCAGAGGTCCCGTGGCGAGAGCTGGTTGCTCCTTGCCAGTTCAACCCACCCATGCCCCTGGAGTCATTGGGGGCCAGGAATGAGTCCAGGTGCTCAGTAACACTGTGTAGGATTCCCAGCTTTCTCCCCATTCACCTTTGCTTCTGTATGTTTCCCTCCCCCCGAGGGAAGATCTGTGAGAAGTACAGCGGTCATCTGGGTCCCTGGATGGCAGCAGTTCCACCTGGATGTGTCTGTTCGGCCATCTTGCCCTCTGAAAACCCGAGGATTAACTCTTTAATGCTAGTTCCGTTGCCTAAGCATTAGCCTTCATGAAAATGTGATATGCAAAAACAGCCTTGAAAAGGGTAACTGGAATTTAAAATATGAGGAAAAATCCTGAAAGAAAACCCAATAAAATAATCTGTAAATTCAAAATGTATTACATAATATGTAATTTGAGTACTTACACACTAATTCATTAAAAAATAAATATACGTATAATATTTATAAATATATATCACAGATGAATAAATATAATGCATGTTTGTGTTTTTATGTGCGTATATTTCATACACATTTAAGAAAATGTATACATAAAACAATATTTTTGGGTGTATATATGTATATGTTTTATATTCTGTCATTTACTTAGAAAATTAGAAAATATTAGAAGATTCAAATCCAAACAAGTTTGCATAAATAAATGTTTGAATATTTTAAAATATATTTTTTTACCAAATGTAGAATAAGATCATTATAGGTTTTTATTTTTATTATAATTTTTGTTTCTATTTCAATATGAAGTGCTTAGAACTATATTAAAGAGGAAATATTTTAATAATCCTGATTGTAGCTTTTTCTTATATGTTAAATATTTTATAATATTTGTTATATGTTAAAATATTTTATAATAAATATTCTATAAATGACTATTATTAATTAAGAAATTATACTTCAACAATTTTAAGGTTTTATGTATCGTAACATAATAGTTGAATCTGAGAAATAACATTATAACGGGGAAACTAAAGTGGATATTCATTAAATGTGATCATTGGATATGCCAAAAGTTTTATATAGTTTGGCTCTGAAATCTCAAGTTAAGAAACACGGTACAAGCATAAAATGTCATGACTAAGTTATGGCCTTAATGAGACAAATTATGATAGATATAAAGAAAATATTTTGTTCTTCCTTTAGGGATAGCTAACCTTTCAGCTTGATTTTCATATATTCAATGTGACCAATTAGAAGTAAATGTCTGTGGACCCTGTTAAAATAAGCTATTATATTACATGTACAGAATCTCTCTGCTTTACAATGAGCCCCAGAGGAGTGATTGACAGTCCACAGAAACCAATTTATAAGGATTACAGAAATACTAATTTTGGGTATGACAGAAGGTAGGACATTTCGACAAAGCAGCAAATCTCAGTCCTGGTGTCCTAGCATTTAGGCGGCTAAATGTAGGCAATTTGATTTAAACCCTGCTTTTAACATGATGAATATACTGAAACCAAATTCTGGAGTCACAGTATAAGCGACTGGAAAAATATGAACTAATATAATGAGTAAATTGAATTTGTCTTGAAACAATTAAATTATTTATATTCTTTAAAAAAGTACATTAGGTGACATATTTCTTACAGGTTTTTATGATATCTCTAAGTATTTATTGTATGGTATATTTCATATTATCGCATTTCTCTTTTTGAGCTCTTTTAAAATTATTTAAATTCCAGAATAACCAGTAACAAAGAAGGCATTGTAAAAACCTTTATCAGAAATATCAATTGCACTTTTATACCAATTGGAATTAGTAATATTGACAATAGCCGATGAATTCCTTGATGACTTGATGAGCAATTCTCATTTAGCTACCTAAAAATCTTCCACTGTTTTTGTTTCTCTGTTTATCATTCCTGGATTTAAACAGTAAATAAAATTATCTTTTTTCCTTAGAATTCCTCTAAGGATAGAACTCAGCTGTAAAACAAAGAAGCACAAAAGAGAAAACCAAGCAAAATCAAAAGAAAAACCTTTTATCTTATCCCAGTTGCAAATCTTTCCTTTGTCTAGCCCTTACTGTATTCTGCCTTTTCTTCCCCTTCCTTCCTAACATCTGGGAAGCTGCAATACTGAAAACTCATTACCTCTTTAATTTACACTTTTCGTGGAAGAGGAAGAGAAGCAGACAAATTATTTACAAAACAGTCAGAGATATTAATACTAGGGAGAAAAATTCTTCTTCTCAAGTGAACCCATATCATTTCTTATGTCTTATTTTTTAATGAATTGACCTTGGAGACATCTCTTATTTCACACTAGAAAAAAAACTGAGGTGCTTTTAAATAATAAATAGATATAATAAAATGCTCACGACTGGCTTCTCTGTCCAGAAATGCTGATTCAGTTGGTTTGGGGTGGACCTTCAGCATCAGCATTTTTTTAAAATCCCTGAATATTTCTAATGGGTGAACAGATTTAATAATCATTTCTTAATTGTTCATACAAAACATAGTTTTTAACTTAAACCTGCCCACACCCAACTCTCTTGTGCTTCTGTAGTTTGTCCTCAAAATTTTGTCCTCAAAATTTTACTAGTGTATCCCCTAAAAGCTTCTGAAAAAACAAGTTATCTTATCCTTTTCTTTATAAAAAGTATACTTTTATTTTAAAAGAGAGTAAATAATTTAACTTGCCACTAAATAATTTAATATTTTAATAATGCATATTTAACAGTAAAATTTTAATATAAACTATTGCCTCATTTTTCAATGAATCCAGTGCTATCTAAACAAGATGATTTGATGTGCACTAACATTCAATGAAAAATGCAATTTACAAACAATCTCTAATTTAATCCTTTTCAATTATACTTCACTAATAGATTATATCATGCTGACATATTGAAATACTGAAAGTCTTTCCTTGTACATCTTTTATATTTGTTATTGTATCTATGTAAACTTTAAATATAGATTTCTAAAGCCTGAATATTTGTGTCCCACAAAATGTATATGTTGAAACTAATCCCCAGGATGATGATATTAAGACATGAGGCCTTTGGGAAAGCGATTAGATTGTGAAAGTGGAGGTTTTTATTAATGGGACTAGGGCCCTTATAAAAGATGCCTCAAAGAGCCTAGGCCTCAGAAAAGCCTAATCCTTTCCACAATATTAGGACACAGTGAAAAAGGCACAATCTGTAAATCAGGAAACATTCTCTTAGCAGACATAAAATCTGACAGCACCCTGAACTTGGATTTCCAAGCCTCATGAACTGTGACAAATACATTTATGTTGTTTAGAAGCTTCCCAGTCAATGGTATTTCATTACAGCAGTCTGAACAAAGAAATATATATGTTTAAATTTTAAAAATAATTTTTTGTATTAGAGCTTATTACGACTTAATTATTCAACATATGATTAGTGTAAATTTAACCAAAATTATACAGATACTTAAAAATTTTTATATTTTGTAAATAATATTTAATTAGAGATACTCCTCTTAGTGAGATTACTATAACTCATACAAAATTGGTTGTTGTGCTCATGGATAAATATTACTTACACTGATTCAAGGAGGCAAAAATTATTATTTTTTTGTTCCTCCTTTTTTTTGTTTGTTTGTTTTTGTTTTTGAGACAGAGTCTCACTCTGTCACCCAGGCTGGAGTGCAGTGGCATGATCTCGGCTCACGGCAACCTCCATTTCCCGGGTACAAGAGATTCTCCTGCCTCAGCTTTTTGAGTGGCTGGGATTACAGGAGTGCACCACAATGCATGGCTGATGTTCGTATTTTTAGTAGAGACAGGGTTTTGCCATGTTGGCCAGGCTCAGGCTGGTCTCAAATGCCTGATCTCAAGTTATCCACCTGCCTCAGCCTCCCAAAGTGCTGGGATTACAGGTGTGAGCCACTGCACCTGGCCTGTTCCTCATTTTTTTATACATGTAACTGTTGAAGAACTTTTCACATAAATATTTATGTAGAAATAAGAAATTATAGCAATGAAACTCAGTTTTTAAAAATTCCTTGAAAATGTACAACTTAATCTCATATTTCTGCATCATTAGAATTAATATGAATTATTCATTACTTAAAAAATTAATTTGAAGCTCCCTTATTTTATTGAAAACAGATAATTACAAGCACCTACATGCAAAAACAACTTTTGAGACATTTTAGAGTCATTCACTTTTTCAGTAGATGCATCAATTATTGCCAATTGTTCCTGACAGTTTTTTGTACCCCTGAGCAGGTAAGAGTTTGAATGGGTAAATGTTTGCCTTTCTAATGTAAAGTAGAAGAAGGAAGATTACAAACATGCAATTTGAATTGGTGTCATAAAGCCAGAACAACATATGCACAGACTCAGGAAGATACATTTTAGGAAATAGTGCAAAAAGAATTTGAGTTCTGGAAATTAATTGCATTAAAACTATCCAATCTTTCCGTCCCCTTGGAAACATCTCTTGTATCCCAATGGTAACCCAATAACAAGATTGCTATTCAATGTTTGCCTATAAAACCCTTCTATTATAGTTTTTTAACAAGAATAAACCAGGATAACTTATCCAGAAATATAATTACTCTTTCTTCAGGAAAAAATATATATATGTGGTGTATAACAAGAAAACCAACTGTAAAATTTGAAATTCAAAATTTATTAACTCTTTTGTGGTTAGTTCTTATTGTTACAGAAAATATGCTAATCAACATAGCAACACAGATTTGTGTTTTTAGAATTAAACATTTATGTTGAATTCTCATTTTGTAAATTATGTCTTTACTTTCTATGTTTTCATAATTGTTATTTTTTTCATAATCCTTATAATCCTTTCTTTTTCTTTTTTTAATGGTATAATAGAAAATATCTATTTAATACAAATGAAGTTAGTTAATGGCAGAATATGCAAACAAAAAGGAAATAAGACATATGGAAATGAAATAGCAAAATTACAAGTGTAAATTCTGCCTTATCAACAATTACATTAAATGCAAGTAGTTTAAGCACTCCAATTTAAAGGCAGAGATTGACAAAATGGATTTTAAAAACTGTAAACCAATTCCATACTCTTTACAACAGGCATGCACTTTAGAGTCAGACACAAATAGGTTGAAAGTATAAAGGATTAAAAAACAAACAGTAAGCAAAAGAGAGCTAGAATGGATATACTAATATCAGGCAAAATACACGTTAAGATAAAAATTATTACTGAAACAAGGATATTTTATTTTATTTTATTTTTATTATGTTTCTTAAATTTTATTTTATTTTAGATTCCAGGATATATGTGCAGAATGTGCAGGTTTGTTACATAGGTAAATGTGTGCCATGGTTATAATCCTTTCTTAATGTGTTCCGGCATTTCCAAACAGCCACTTGTTTAATTATTCTTCATTTTTTTAATGCTTCTTTATATTTAGTGTCATTTAATACTTTTTCACTATGTATTACACATATATAAATTATTTTCTTTTTAAAAAATGATTTTCTGTTTAGTGTATAAAACATATAAGAAGATGAAGAAAAATGTTACTAATTACTACTAATACAGAGATAGTTACAATCAATAATTTGGCATGTAGATTAAATGTTCTTTTTTGATGTTATTTTAAAATTATTAATATTTTACTGGTAAATCATAAAAGTATGAATTATTATGTATTTTTCTTTCCAGCTTATCAATTCACAAACTTTTCATTAGTTCCAGTAAGTTTTCATTTCTCCTAATGGCATTTCCATGAAATATAATCATGCTGTCTTGAAAATAGTAATTTTCTTTTACTTTCCATTGGTAAACCGATTATATTTTTCTGTTTCAAAACATATCTTGTTTATTAGCAATAACTACTATACATATGGCTACTATATTAATATTTATAATGCTTATCTGCACACAGACTTCTATAATTGAATGATCTACTCTATGTATCCTCTTTTAGTTCTTCAGCTGAACTTATCATATCCTTGTTATTCCTTGTATCTGACTGGATTTCAGATTAATAGTATCTCTTTAGCCCAATCTCCCATTTCTTAGTCTTTCATCTACTTCACTCTTCATGTAATTAGTTGCCATATCCACTGATCATATCAGTGTAATACTTGCACCCTACTTGCATTTTTAGTGTCATACCTTAAGTGAGCTCCCACTTCCCTCTCAAAATCAATGAATTCAGTATATTTTATTTGATTATCAATTTAAAATACTTGTCAAGAAAATGTATGCACACAATTAAAAATTCAACTGTTATACAGAAAAGCTGACAACAAAAATAAGCCCTCTGCCTCATCCCTCAGCAGATGTTTTATTCTTCTGGTTGATAGGAATATTTTATGTATTTTATACATTTTTTAATAAGTAACTATATATTTCTATATCTAATATATACATATTTATATGCTTTTAATATTTTATATATGTGGTAAATAGGAATAGTCTTTATTGGGAATAAAGAAAACTGTTATCACTTAAAGAAAGCTAGGCATATAGAGGTCTAACTTACTTGTAACATTGCCTGTCTCTGCTTTCTCTCTTTTCCTACTGTTACATAATACTTCAATGTTGAATGACATTCTACATTTCTTTTTCTTTTTTAGCAAGTATACGCAATATTTTTTGACATAGTACTTTATGAGATGGGGATGCTTTGACTCCCAAAATCTCACTACTATTTCTCTGCTATCTGTTTTCATAGGCTCTGTCATGGGAACATCCACTTTTATAGTAAATATAATAATAGGTATGTTTTGCTCTGGAACCAAAAGTATACTCTGTGTGATTTGTGTTTAAAAGTTTAATCTAAGGTTGAAAAACAGTACATAATTTTTTTTTTCTGTATGTCACAAAATAAATATCGTTTACCACAGGTCCAAGTAATATACAAAGGACTTAAAATACTTGAGTTATCAAATCTATATGAGCAAATCTAGTCAACTCTTTTTTAAGTGCTCACATAATCTGTGGGTCACATAATCTGTGGGTCAGGAATTTGGATGAAAAATGACTTGTTCTGCTCTGCTTATGGCCACAATTGGGAAGATTTTCAGGCCTAAGCATGATTAAAATGACCAGGAGCTGAAAACATTGGACAGTTTCTTTTTTCATAAGTGTGATGCTTGTGCTGTGCTGAAACAAAGACTGGGCTCAACTGGAACTGCCAACCAGAGCTGCTACACATGGCTTCCCACGTACCCATATGGTTTGAGCTTCTTCATACCATGGATGCTTCAGAGTAGCTGAACTTCTTGCATTGTGGCTAAAAGATCAATGAAAACAACAGAGATGTTACACGATCTTTTATGACCCAGTCTCAGAAATTACAAAATATCACTTTCACTATTTATTGGTGAAATAAGTCATTAATAAGGAAACCTGACATCTTAATAGGTGACATGTCAAAGAATTTTGAGTATGTATTAAAAATAACACAATATTCACATATTCAAAGTGTTATCTGAAGACATTATATGTAAGCAAAATAGGATATTTTAGCATTCCAATGATACAGCATATTTTAGTTTGCAAATTTAATGAAATTCCGTACTTCAACTTTGGAAAACTGTAATGCCACATGATCCTGAAGCAGCTTTGTCATCTGGGATAAATACCCAGGATTCATTGTCTCGTGCCAAGAAAATTTAGGACATGTACACCCACGAGGACTTTTAGAAGTGGAGATTTAATATGTAAAAGAAAGAGAAAGGAGACAGCTCTCTCTCTAGTGAGAGAGAGGGACTTCTGAAAGGAAAGACTGGCTATCAGCGAAGTTTGTCAGATTTTATAGGCAGGCTTGAGGAGGTGGTGCATGATTTATGTAGAGCCCACAGATTGGTTTGATCAGGTGGGACGTTTACATAGTGCACAGGAAGGCTGGCCACCCCACCCTAATCTTATTATGCAAATATAATTTCCAGTTGACTGGCACCATCTTGTCTGCTCTTCACTGTACACATGGCTGACAAAGGGAAGGGAAGATGAAGCCTCCAGTATGAACATATCTAGTCTCAGGCAGTTCCCTCCTGCTGGCATTCACTATTGTAAGCCTCCAGCTTGCTTGTCTGTATCCACAGCTCGATTTTACAGGCTGCTCTTCGTTAGAAAATGATTTGGGGCTGCTTTTCATTAAAAAGGAAAACCATACCGAGGACTCCGGTACCCTCACTATCAGCCTAAGTAATTTCTTTTTAACTCCTATATCAATCCTAAATGTGGAAGAAAATTATAAGAATATTCATGGACTGGATATTATAGTTACCTGATATATGACATGTTCAAACATTGCCTATGTCTTCTCTGAATACCAGCAAAATTGACAAAGATTAGGAAGCAGTGATAGCCACAGAGCTTAGGAGTCAGTTTCCTTCTAACTTAGATAAGTATTTTTCAGTACCTGAAAATATCTATAACATTTTTGACAGTGTCAAAACTAAGACAATCCTATTAGTTCAGACTATAGTAATGACTATAAATTGATTTATGTTTATATATTATGTAAGTTTTTCAAATCCAATTTATATCAGAAGGATGCTTCAATTTGAATCTGTTGATTATTAACAATATGTCGAGTAAAAATGCTGCAATAATTTAATTAATTCTGAAATATATATTTTTGGAGCACGTATCAAAGGCATATCAAGTGTTATACCTTCATCACAGTTGGGTTATAAAGAAATATGACAAGCCAACTGCATATTTCCATATAAAAACCACATAATACCTTAGAATGTTTCAATAATTAAATAAAAAACTTGTGAAAGAGCATTATTGTTTTCATTTTGTTGATTGCAAAGTTGGTCTTCCTGCAGGGGATATTGGAAAAATTTATGCTTTTAACCTTTAGTTTAGAATTAATGTTATTGCAGAGCTTTGGGATTACAAATAGCTATCTATTCCCAACATAACTACAGACAACCTTTACAAAAGCCATTTAATAAATACTGTCTTTGCTAGGAAATAAAAAAAGTTTATTGTGTGACAGCTATTGACAAAGGGCAGATAATCTAATGAAGAATGGTTACAATATTAACAGAGGAAAAAAGCAACTTTACTTCTCTTGATACTTTCTATACAAAGGGCAATACTACAGCCAAATTTCCTAGCAAAGATCTTTTTTAAAAAAAATTTCTGAAAATGTATGCTGCCTAGATGGCATTTTATTTAACAAAATTAAAAACCACTTGTATACATTCCAAAAGCAAGAAATACCAATTCTTATGTTAACTGGGGGATATTTTGAAATACATGTTAATATTCAATTTATATATTTTATTTTGCATATGAAAAAGTAATAATTAAGCCAAAAAATTATCTTCAAGGGTTTTAATAATCTAAACTAAAATTTTATAAATATATAAAATTAAGCTTTGGGATAGTATTTTTTAAATTCCTTATCATTTCATGCCATTCCCTGACTAGTATATTTTCGTTATATAGTTACATCTGTAATTCCAGCATAATATATTGTTTTTATCTTTTGTTTGTATTAGAATACTGAAAATACCCTGGTAAACTATTGTCTGTGACCGTATGTGTCACTTTTTTTTTTTCTGGTATCGGTCCAAAAATTTTGTAAAATTAGCTATTTTAATATGGAGTGCATTGCATATTATTTTCTTTAGGCAGTCTTTTGGCTCAGTAATACACAAATAATAATGTCTGAGTTCAAGGATTAAGGATGAGCTTCTTCATAAAGATATAATTAGCTCTCTGTGTGATCACTCGATGTGCAGTTTGTGGAAAGTGATACAAGGGCACTAAACACAGAACACAAGGCAGAGCATGAATATCCTTCACTGTGTCCAATGTGATTTGTTGTTTAAGATTACCACAATTGGCCAGGCATGGTAGCTTACGTGTGTAATCCCAGCACTTTGGGAGGCTGAGGGGAGCGTATCACCTGATGTCAGGAGTTTGAGACCAGCCTCTCTCTCTAACATGGTGAAATGCCGTCTCTAATAAAAATACAAAAAAAAAAAAAAAAAATAGCCAAACACAGTGCCACATGCCCACATGCCTGTAGTCCCAGCTACTTGGGAGGCTGAGGCTGGAGAATTGCTTAAACCTGGGAGGAGGAGGTTGCAGTGAGCTGAGATCATGCCACTGCACTCCAGCCTGTGTGACAGAGGGAGACTCTGTCTCAAAAAAAAAAAAAAAAGATTAGCACAATTATGCACATTTTTTCATCTACATAAATTTAGGTTTTATTATTTTTAAAGAAATGAGATTTGCAAATAAGTCTATAAATTTCTTATTCAGAACAAAACACAGGAAGAAATATATGGAAACATGTATTAGTGCATGTTATTGTTACTTTGTTATGTTCCATATTATAGAAAACTCTTTAGTTAAAAAGCAGCTCAGTCAGTAGCAACATTTCAAGATACGATTTAATACTATGGTATTAGGTAAATATGCTAACAAAAAGTGTTTTTTCTCTTTATTCCTTTCATTAATATTGTTCAAACACGTGGTGAGTTTTTTCCAGTGTCATTCAAAGGAAAAAGTCTAAGTAAATCTTAGTTCCAAATTAAATAGAACAGACCAATCAAACAGTGAGGCAATGTGGCTTATAGTGAGTTTTATTTGTTTAAGCGTTTGATTGTTTACTTATTATATACATGCTATTTATGTACATTTGTATGTATATGATAAATATATATACACAGATACACGTACTATATTGTACTTATATTTTAAAGTTTTTAAAGTTTTACAAGGTATATATGAATCATGATTATCGTTTAAGGTAAAATAGTGAATTACACATAATTTATAAATTTTATTTTTAAGAATACTGCTACCCATTTTGGGTGCAAGTACTAATTGGAGAGAAAAAAATACATTTAAAAAAAGTTGGAAAGACACAAGTTACAATAAATGACAGCACTTTGCCTTTCTTGACACAAATAATGTTTTTGCCTAACTTTAAAACAATAGAATATTTCATGGAAATCACATTATTTTTCAATTCTTGTTACGACTGCATTTGTTTTCAAATTTTAAACAAAGTTCAATGTTGCTGTAAGGCAAAAGTGTACAGAAAAAAAATTTCAAAATGTAGTATGAACATAGATTCATACACACTTGACAATGTGAATGAAGCCTAAATTTTTTTTTTTTTTTTTTTGAGACAGAGTTTCACTCTTGTTGCCCAGGCTGAAATGCGATGGCGCCATCTCAGCTCACTGCAACTTCCGCCTTCCAGGTTCAAGAGATTCTCCTGTCTCAGCCTGCTGAGTAGTTGTGATTACAGGTGCCCGCCACTACGCCCGGCTAATTTTTGGTATTTTTAGTAGAGACGGGGTTTCACCATCTTGGCCAGGCTGGTCTCGAACTTCTGACCTCAGGTGATCCGCCCACCTCGGCTTCCCAAAGTGCTGGGTTTACAGGCGTGAGCCACCACGCCCATCCATGAAGCCTAAAATTTTTATAATTTTTAGTTTGCAAATGTTTCCCCATAGAGCAGGCAGAAGACTACTGAAGAGTTCAAGAATTGGCAGAAATAATCTTACAACATAATTTACATAAAGGGGCAATGGGTTTTTAGGTAACCAAATATGAATTAATTATAAATACACTGACAACTAAAATTCAAGTTTGCTTTTAATTACAGTTCTTTTAGCATAAACTTTACACTGTCTTTCTACTTGTTTCAATGTATTATAAATTCCAATAGCTTTCAATTTTTCTCAGAAATAGTACAACCAAGAAAGAACCTAAATTTTTTTGTCCTTCAATTAGGGATGCAGGGATGGCTAATAGGTACAAAAAAAAATAGTTATTAAGAATGAATAGGACTTAGTATTTGCTAGCACAACAGGGTGACTATTGTCAAAATAATTGAATTGTACGTTTTAAAATAACTAAAAGAGTACAATTAAATTGTAACATAAAGGATAAATATTTGAGGTAATAAATAACCATTTTACCCCAATGTAATTATTATACATTGCATGCCGTATCAAAATATCTCATGTAACACCAAAAATATATATACCTATTCTATACCAACACATTTTTTTAAAAAGATGAAAATACTTGTGTGGGTAATGTGCTTAATCCTGTGGATAATCCAAAAGGCAAGAGAATGGCGGCACAATATAGTATTTGATTATTTATAACTGTCAAGTACAATCAACTAATCAGAGTAAGGAGTGAGCATTATATGCTGGGTTTTTGTTTGAAGACTTTCACCATGATAAGACTTTAAATAGTTTCTAAGTAAAAAATGCTCATTTCAGAATGTGAAAATGTGTGTTGGGAAAACGCAAGACCTAGGGAGCAAACAGAAGTAAATATAGTATGAAGGGAATACAGAGTTCTAAATAAGAATAAGAATACAGAATATGCATATTAAAGCCTGAAAACAAACAACCCTTTGAGGGGAGTAGAAAAATGAAGTGAAAATTTTTAAGAGGTATTTTGGGAAATAAATTTTTTAAATTTCTTCAACTCAGAGTTTCCCATGCTTAATCGACCACCACACAATATTTCTTATTTGTTCTACATCAATTTTGATGTCTGGACAAACTTCTGTTTTACAGAACAACTTTGGGAAAACGCGGATATACATAATTGATTTTGAGACTGAGTTTTGATGACATTCAACAGGAAAAAGAAATGACTGAATAGTTTTTCAGTTGATGAAATGATTGAAAATATGTATTGGGTGAACGGGTTTGGTGACATTATGTAAAATGGACTGGAAATGGCAGCCCATCTTACGTTTATGCAAATAATGTCTCAATGTTTGATCACATCTTTGACTCATTTGTGGAAGCCAAGATTACATTAGCTGATGTGGAAAAGCCAATCTAATTCTAAATGTGTGATGCTATTTCTGGACTTATAAAACAAGGGGGCCGGACGAGGTGGCTCTCGCCTGTAATATCAGCCCTTTGGGAGGCCGAGGCAGGCAGATCACGAGGTCAAGAGATGATAGAGACCATCCTGGCCAACATGGTGAAACCCCGTCTCTACTAAAAATACAAAAATTATCTGGGCGTGGTGGCGCGCTCCTGTAATCCCAGCTACTAGGGATGCTGAGGCAGGAGAATCTCTTGAACCCGGGAGGCGGAGGTTGCAGTGAGCCGAGATCGCGCCACTGCACTCTAGCCTGGCGACGGAGTGAGACCAAATACAAAAACAAGGGGAAGGATTAGGATCTGATACATTTCAAAGGAAGAATTGTTAAGGAATAATGTCAGTTTTCAGATGAAAATGAAAAGCAATTAAATTAATACAGATTATAAATATAAGAACAGAGCAGAAAGAATTTATAATAAATAAAAAATGGAAGCTCAATCGTTTAAGCCTTTTTTTTTTATCAAGAGGCAACTGGAAGAATTTGTGGAGATTTCTTGTTTTGTTTTGATGTGTGCGTGTGTGTGTGTGCGCGCGCGTGTGTGAACATATTAGATTTATAGATGTTTCAAAGAACTCCAAGACGAAGTAAATATTGCTCCAGAGGAATAATATAATAATGATGCATCTAAGATTGTGTATTAATTAAGAAGACTTTATCTGTAAGGAAGCTTTTGTGGAGAGATCAATGGTGGGGAGAGAAGAAGGGCCTGACAATGCCAGGCAAGGGGAAGAGAGAAGAAAGAAAAAAGAAGTGAAGGCAAGGCAAAGGAAGGAAAGGGAAATAAAAAGGAAGGCGAAATGACAGTACCTGGCTGGGCACAGTGGCTCACGCCTGTAATCTCAGCACTTTGGGAGGCTGAGGTGGGTGAATCACCTGAGGTCAGGAGTTCAAGACCAGCCTGGCCAACACGGTGAAACCCTATCTCTACTAAAAATACAACAATTAGCTGGGCGTGGGCTCAGCTACCCAGGAGTCTGAGGCAAGAGAATTGCTTGAACCTGGAGAGGCAGAGATTGCAGTGAGTTGAGATGGCACCACTGCACTCCAGCCTGGGCAACAGAGAGAGATTCCTCCTCAAAAAAAAAAAAAAAAAGACAATTCCCAAATTCAGAATATCAGGACTACTATCTTAATTTTTAAAAATATATTGTTGTTAAAAATTCTATTCATCTCAAAAGATTGTAATGGAGCTGAAAAGTTTGTAGTGCCTAGTGACACCACAGTTGTCATAATTTTGTAGCACATTTAAAATAAAAACTCTAGTATAGCCTAAGTCTACAGTGTTTAGAAAGTCTATAGTAGTGTTCAGTATGTTCTATGCCTTCACATTCACTCACCAGTCACTCACAGACTCCTCGAGAATAACTTTCAGCCTTGCAAATTTTATTTATGATAAGTGTCCTATACAGGGGTACCACTTTTTATCTCATAAAACGTGTTTACTATGGCTTTTATATGCTTAGATGCACAAATACTTATTATTGTATTACAACTGCCTGCAGTATTCAGTACAGCAACATACTGTACAGGTTTGTAACCCAGGAGCAATAGGTTATACCATATAGGTATATAGAAAGCTATACCATATAGGTTTGTGTAAGTACACTCTATGATGTTTGTACAAAGACAAAATCATCTAATAATGCA
The DNA here is from genome assembly GCF_029289425.2 of Pan paniscus. Taxonomy (NCBI): domain Eukaryota; kingdom Metazoa; phylum Chordata; class Mammalia; order Primates; family Hominidae; genus Pan; species Pan paniscus. The sequence goes on along the minus strand of NC_073252.2, from coordinate 65,742,471 downwards.
ATTACCTAAAGGCGCACTTCTCAGAGCTTTTACCCACCTTTAAGCTGTGCATGACTGTATATTGAAATAGCTGTATGAACAAGAGTCTGAAAAATTAAAGCTTTGGAAATATTTTCTAACTAACTGATATTGACATAATATTTCTAAAATATGGGTGCAAATGTAGGACTTTTAATATATAGGACAATGACTAAAACCATGAATGTAGTTATTATTAATAAAATATTGTGCAATAATAATTTGTAAAATTTATTATAATAATAACTTGTGTAAATGTATGGTACATTTTCATGCTTTTGAATTAAATATTATTCTCAAATAAAATTACATCATTGTAAGTATGTTCTGTAGTGCCTGATAGTAAATATTTTATGCCTTTCAGGCCAAAAAGACAAAATAGAGAATATGATGTGTGGACTTATATAACAAGAAATAACACACTTCCACAAAATTGTAATTTCGTAAGTCAAAGAATAATAACAATAGAATATTTTTATAATACAGGTATACCAATAAAAGTAATATATTTGGGAGGGATAATAACATTTCACTTAAACAGGATTCAAAGTGAGTATTCCATATCATCAAAATTGATTGCAAGTATTCATCTAACATATAAGGCCGATGTGGAGTGAGATTTGCATATTTCATTTTTCAAATTTGTTTTTACTTTTTATACATCTAGAAACTTCCAAATAATGTTATCAATCCATGATTTGTTGTAAGATACTTATTGAATGTTATTTGATCTTTCTCTTGATGAAATTGTTAGTATCTGTGATCCTAGCGATATAAGTAATTGTTCAGATTTTTACAATACATGTTAAAAAGATAAGTACTATTTTGATTTGTAATTTCAATAAAAAAACATTAAGAACTTTATAAGGTCTGCAGCAAAAGTTATTTTCCAATGCTATTTAATGTTTTACATTAGTGGTTGAGGGTGGTACTCTTTCAGAAAAAAAAAAAATCTATGCCCTCAACTAACACAATCACAATAAAACTTCATTATTTTAAAGTCATAAAACTTCTTTGTGGTAAAGCAAGCGAGAATATTCAGCTTCTATTTTGGCAAAAACTCATGAATTGGCAATAATTAAGTTCATGAGAAGAAATGAACCTTACCATTGACACTACTGGCACAATTACACATGATAGGTTTAAATATTTCCTACAAAGTACCTGCTCAAAAATGATGTATTGGATAATTATAAGCTTTAAAGCCTTGCATTTTTACAAGCTTTGTGAGTTTATTTAAATGTCTTTTTCTGCTCTATACCTTTTTTCCACAACCAGCCATAAAACATCTCAGCAGATTCCACTACAAGTTGTACTGCATTACTGCCTTCTCAATTTCTTTAAAAATCTTGTCACCTGTAGTTGTTTCATGCAAAATATTTTGTAGGAACTTCTTTTGCTGTCACTTCAAACTTGACATTGACTCTTCAAACAACTGCTTTGCAGTATCAGTAGCATCTGTGAACATACCAAGAAAAAGGCAAACCTCTTGAGTATTTTTTCTTGTTTTTTAAGTGAATATTGAGTTTACTCCTAATGTCCTGAACTCTTCTAGCAACTGTTCTTGCCAAAGGCTATCAATCTTAAACAGTTTATTTTATTTGATTACTTTTCTCTGGCTACTGCAATTAAAAAATATTTGAAGAATTCATCATAAGCAAAAATTTTCCTTAGCAAAAAATGAGCTGCCTAGACTTGCTTTGGTCCTGTTTTTATTTACTTTTTAAAATTTTTGTTAAAAAATTCTGATAAGATGAAGTATTCCTTTTTAAATTTTCTTTTTTTTATTTTTTGTTTTACTTTAAGTTCTGGGATACAAGTGCAGAATGTGTAGGTTTGTTACATAGGTACACATGTGCCATGTTTTTTGCTGCACCTGTCAACCATCATCTGGGTTTTAAACCCCACATGCATTAGCTACTTGTCCTAATGCTCTCTCTCCCCTTGTCCCCCATCCCCCAACTGCCCCTGGTATGTGTTGTTCCCCTCCCTGTGTCCGTGTGTTCTCACTGTTCAACTCCCACTTGTGAGTGAGAACATGTGGTGTTTGGTTTTCTGTTCCTGTTTGCTGAGGATGGTGGCTTCCAGCTTCATCCATCTCCTTGCAAAGGACATGATCTCATTCCTTTTTATGACTGCGTAGTTTTCCATGATGTATACGTAGCATATTTTCTTTATCCAGTCTATCATTGATGGGCATTTGGATTGGTTCCATGTCTTTGCTATTGTAAATAGTGCTGCAATAAACATATGTGTGCATATGTCTTTATAGAATAATTATTGATATTCCTTTGGGTATATACCCAGTAATGGGATTGCTAGGTCAAATGGTATTTCTGGTTCTACATCCTTAGGGAATTGCTACATTATCTTCCACAATAATTGAACTAATTTACATTCCCACCAACAGTGTAAAAGCATTCCTATTTCTCTATAACCTCGTTTCCTGACTTTTTAACAATTGTCATTCTGACTGGCATGAGATGGTATCTAATTGTGGTTTTGATATGCATTTCTCTAATGATCAGTGATGCTGAGCTTTTTTTCATGTTTATTGGCCACATAAATGTCATTTGAGAAGTGTCTGTGCATATCCTTCGTGCACTTTTTGATGGGGTTGTTTGCTTTTTTCTTGTAAATTTGTTTGAGTTCCTTGTAGGCTCTGGATACTAGACCTTTGTCATATGGGTAGACTGCAAAAATTTTCTCCCATTCTGTACATTGCCTGTTCACTCTGATGATAGTTTCTTTTATTGTGCAGAAGCTTTTTAGCTTGATTAGATCCCATTTGTGAATTTTGGCTTTTGTTGCAATTGCTTTTGACATTTTTGTCATGAAGTCTTTGCCCATGCCTATGTGCTGATTGGTATTGCCTAGGTTTTCTTCTAGGGTTTTTATTATTTTTTGTTTTACATTTAAGTGTTTAAACCATCTTGATTTAATTTTTGTGTAAGGTGTAAGGAAGGGGTCCAGTTTCAGTTCTGTGCATATGGCTAGCCAGTTTTCCCAGCATCATTTATTAAATAGGGAATCCTTTCCTCGTTGCTTGTTTTGTCCCCATTGCTTGTTATTTCTGAGGTCTCTATTCTGTCCCATTCGTCTAAATGTCTGTTTTGGTACCAATACCATGCTTTTTGGTTATGATAGCTTTGTAGTATAGTTTAAAGTCAGGTAGCATAATGCCTCCGGCTTTATTTTTTGCTTAGGATTGTCTTGGTGACTCAGACAGTTTTTTGGTTCTATGAAATTTTAAGTAGTATTTTTTCTAATTCTGTGAAGAATGTCAATGGTAGTTTAATGGGAATAGCATTGAATCTGTAAATTGCTTTGGGCAGTATGGCCATTTTCACAATATTGATTCTTCCTATCCATGAGGATGGAATGTTTTCCCATTTATTTGTGTCCTCTCTTATTTCTAGAGCAATGGGTTGTAGTTATCTTTGAAGAGGTCCTTCACGTCGCTTGTTAGCTGTATTTCTAGGTATTTTATTCTCTTTGTAGCAACTGTGAATGGGAGTTCATTTGTGATTTGGCTCTCTGCTTGTCTATTGTTGGTGTATAGGAATGCTTGTGATTTTTGCACATTGATTTTGTATCCTGAGACTTTGCTGAAGTTTCTTATCAGGTGAAGGAGTTTTGGGCTGAGATGCTGGGGTTTTCTAAATATGGAATCATGTCATCTGCAAATAGAGACAATTTGACTTCCTCTATTCCTATTTGAATACCCTTTATTTCTTCCTCTTGCTTGATTGTCCTGGCCAGAACTTCCAATACTATGTTAAATAGGAGTGGTGAGAGAGGACATCTTTGTCTTGTGCTGGTTTTCAAAGGGAATGTTTCCAGCTTTTGCCTATTCAGTATGATATTGGCTGTGGGTTTGTCATAAATAGCTCTTACTATTTTGAGATATGTTCCATTGATACCTAGTTTATTGAGAGTTTTTAACATGAAGGGATGTTAAAGGTCTTTTCTGCATCTATTGAGATAATCATGTGGTTTTTGTCATTGGTTCTATTTATGTGATGGATTATGTTTATTGGTTTCCATATGTTGAACCAGCCTTGCATCGCTGGGATGAACCCAACTTGATCATGGTGAATAAACTTTTTGATGTGCTACTGGATTCAGTTAGCCAGTATTTTATTGAGGATTTTCACATCGATGTTCATCAGGGATATTGGCCTGAAGGGTTTAATTTCTTTTTGTCTCTGCCAGGTTTTGGTACCAGGATGATGCTGGCCTTATAAAATGATTTAGGGAGGAGTCCCTCCTTTTCAATTGTTTGGAATAGTTTCGGAAGGAATGATGCCAGCTCCTTTTTGTATCTCTTTTTGTAATTTGTACAGTTAGATACAATTATCACAGTGATCCTGAGGTGACATACATCCTCAGCTTACGAAGATAACAAGATTAAGAGATTAAAGTAAGACAGGTGTAAGAAATTATAAAAGTATTAATTTTGGGAACTGATATGTGTCCATATTAAAATGAAATCTTCACAATTTATGTTCATCTGACGCAGTTCCAGCTGGTCCCTCCGTTCAGAGTCCCTGACTTCCCACAACATCTCTCCCTTTCTTTTTATATAAATGTGCCATGGTGATGAAGGCTTGTTCGTTCTCTTGATTTTGATGCAGGATTCTTTGACTGGTCCATCACACTAAAAACAAGCCGATTAAACAGAGAAACATAATTCCAAAATTTGCTACAGTGGAGCCCCCAATAGACTTAATCCAAGAAAGACTTTCTGCCACCTGATCTAAGGCCTCAGCTCCAGGCACAATGGATAAATGAGCTTGAGAGGCTTCATAAAAAAATTTTTTTTAAAATCTGGTTATGTCCAAGGATAAATTATCTTCCCTACCCAGAAGGTGTCCTTTGACCATTTCCTATGAATGATCAGTCTCGTTGTAGGAATATGGTGTGATACAGAAATCAGAAGTATTCCAATCGCACTGCATTTGCATGCCGTGTTCAGGACTCATAAGCTGATCCCCAAGCCAAATAACAGACTATCTTAGATCATTAATTTGATTAGCCAATTTTTGATCAATTCCTTGTTGAGAATTCCACATTTGGGTGGAATTGGCTTGCCAATCATTATCAAAATGAGCCATTTGAATAGATTGATGTAATGCCATTCTGGCAGTGGTGGCCAGTGCAGTGACTGTAATTAGGCCCATGATCACAGCGATTAAAGTGAAAGCAAATCTCTTAGATCTTTGAGAATTCGTTGTAACACTTCATTAATTAAATGTACTGAGGGGCAGGATTCCCAAGGTCTGGGCAAAGTTACCGGTATCCAGATTCCTTCTTGAGCTCGAACCAACATTACATTTTTCCTGGAGTCAAAACGGGAGTTAACACAGTGTATAAATGACAGTTAATGCATTGGACAGTTTGATTGTTCATCCAAATCTTGATATTTCCCACTAACAGCATGTAAGGAGGCTTAACACAACTCTGTATAGGAATAATTAGGTTGGAGGTAAACAAAGCAGAATGTCTGAATCTACATTGATACTGAGGGAGAGGAGTGGCGGTGGCCACACCTGATGTTCTCCGCTGTAAAGAAGCAATCTAAGGCGCCCCAGGATGCCAAAAAAGTAGAGGGACATACCTGGATTGAGAAGCATTATTATAATGCCAATTGCAGTCCCATAAAGGAAGATGGGCATCAAAAAGAGGAAAAGGGCCGAAAGGGGATTTATCATGGGGTTCAGAATCATGGATGCGAGAGGCGGTAGTGGGGAGAACAGACAGAAAAGTTTCCGCTTCCCATACTGGAAGTCTGGACATGGCAATAGCCAATTTCCAAAGTTCTGGGTGTTCTGGGCTCAGAATGTGGAATATCATAGGAGGCCTCAGGGGGGTAATGCCCTTATCTTCCCATTTTAAGGGAAAGAATGAGCTGAACCTCCTATGCAAAGTGGGATGATAATCCTTGTCCTCCCAATAAGAAATAAAATAAGTAGCCTCCAGGCATTCCCTTCCACCACAGGAGCAATTGTTTTTTAAATAGCCCTTTGGTGCCCAGTCTATTACCAAAGCATATGAGTCATTTTTTAATACTACTACATGTGAGTTAACACAATCTTCCCAAATTAAAGTTTTAGATGGGCCCTCAAAATTTTTAGGACATGGTTTTCCTGCACATTTGTATTGAAAATATGGAGTATCTCCTATTACTCCCCCTTTCATTTGTCTTAAAGGAGAAAGGGAGAGGCCAGAGACCAAATGTCCCGTTTCCTCTGAAGCTAATCTCTCCAGAAGATAGGCAGCCCAGACTTGAGTTTCTAGGTGGATACAACCAGGTGCATGTCTGAGGCACAGAGGGTGGTATTTATAACCCGTAGTAACATTAAATGCAGTGCCTTCTTCTCCTGGTTGAGCGGGGCAATGGTCATCTGTAGCTCCAGGCATCCACACACTATCATTAGTATAGATTTCCGCAGGAGCATCCATCCAGATGAGAGGTCAAATAAGTGGAGGAAAAGGCACATAAGCCCAGTAAGAATAATTTTGTGTAACAGGTAATTCAGTATGAGGGGAAACTGGTGAGACAGAAAGTATAAGGAGGAGAATCATTAATTAAAACCTATTTTAAGCGAGATCAAGTGCTGAAGGAGGAAGCTAAGAACAGAGGGATGTTATTTTCAGGCTAATAGAAATGATGAGATTTTTAGGTTTGTAAGGAGAAAAAGAAAGGTAATTAAGAGAAGTGGGATTAGTTAGAGGGGTCTCCATTGCCATTAGGGAGGATTGAACCAGACCTATTTTGATTTGGTGTGCCAGGTTCTGAGGAGTCGGCCCAGGTCTCACCATGTATGAGGACAGTCTCTGACGTGGATGTCTTTTCCCCGTGGTTTTCATTGTCAGTATTCACATGAAGTTTAAGTCTTCTAGTGGGCACCCAGACAGGGAATTGGTGATCTCCTGGTGAAACACAAGCATACCCTCTCCCCCATGTTATAATTGTTCCAGATACCCAGGTATTGATCTGGGAGTTTTTCCATAACACTGGCTTGCCTTCATTTAAGGAGAATTTTTTGCCTGTATAATGGCATTCAGCTGCAGTCAGAGTATTGTCTTTAGGAACATTTAGAAAGTTTAAAGTAAACAATGCTAAATGTAATTGGGAGTGGGGAGTAGTCAAATTATGCTTTTGTTGTTCAGACTGTTTGGACAATTGAGTTTTTAAGGTATTATTGGCCCGTTCCACCACAGCCTGTCCCAGAGGATTGTAAAGGATTCTGGTAATGTGGGAAATTCCCCATTATTGCATAGATAAATCAAAAGCCTTACTAACATATCCAGGGGTGTTGTCTGTTTTTATCTGATATGGAAGCCCCATAACTGCAAACAAGAATACAGATTTTTTTTTAACATGGGCTGTGCCCTCCCCTGTTTGGCAAGTAGCCCAGACAAAACCTGAGATGGTATCTACAGAAACATGTACATAAGAAAGTCTGCCAAAGGAACTAACATGAGTTACACCCATTTGCCATAAATCATTAGGAGTTAGGCCTCTGGGATTAACGCCAGGTTCCTGATTTGGAAGTACAAAGACCTGACACTGAGGGCAGCTGTGAACAATTAGCTTAGCCTCCTTCCAGGTGAGAGCAAATTTATTTTTTAATCCAGCAGCATTGACATGAGTGAGATTATGGAACTCCTGAGCTTCCTGGGTTGCAAAAGAGACCAAACGGTCAACCTTTTGGTTACCAGCAGATATGGGTCCCAGTAAAGTGGTATGAGATCTAATGTGTGCAATATAGAAAGGGTGTCTACACTGGCAAACCACCTGCTGTAACCTTGAAAATAAATAAGCCAATTCAGAATTATCAATATGTTTGATAGTAGTGGTTTCTATATTTTTAGTGGCATGTACAACATAAGCTGAATCAGAGACAATATTTAAAGTTTTGAGGAAATTCTGTAAGGCAGTAATTACAGCAATTAACTCTGCCTTTTGAGCAGAGGAATAAGGGGTAGAAATAAGCTTGTCTGTAGGACCCACATAACTGGCATTTCCATCATTGAAACCATCAGTGAACACTATAATGGCCTCAGGAATGGGCTGATCTTTGGTCAATTGAGGGACCACCCAAGAAGTCATTTTTATAAAATCAAACAATTTGTTTTTTGGATAATGATTGCCAATAACACTGATAAAATCATCCAAGTGAATTTGCCACAGTATGGAATGTTGAAAAGTGGCTCAAACTTTGAGCTGATTTAAAGGAACCACAATTAAATTCAGATCAAATCTGGAAATTTTAAGTATTCTACACTGAGCTTGTCCAATTAGGGTGGCCATTTGGTCCAGATAAACAGACAAAGTTTTTGACACAGAATGAGGAAGAAAACACCACTCCACCAAATCATTATGTTGAACTATTAGCCTGGTAAGGGAGTGCAATGAAGCAAAAACCAGAAGCTGAAAAGGCTGAGACAGCTGTACTCTAGACAACTGAGCAGTCTGGATTCTTTCTTCCACGAATTCCAGTTCCAGTAAAGCCTCAGGGGTCAAAGTCCTGGGACTGCGGAGATTGGAATCTCCATGCAGCATAGAAAACAAGTTAGACAGAGCATATGTTAGAATGCCTAAAGTAGGTTTTAAATAATTAATGTTACCCGAAAGTTTACAGTCTCAGGCTGTCCAAGTCAGGGCTGTGGGAGCTACAAGTATCAGCTCTTCGTGAAAAGAAATAAGATCATCAGGGGATGATGTTAAGCAAAAGTCACCAGAGTTAGATATTGATTTCTCAACATTGTCAGGTGGGGGAGGAGTAGGTGAAGGGAGAGTCTGATCAGATAACAAAGGCCAAGCAAGAGAGGAAAGCTGAGGAAGAGGTAGAGGGTTGCCAGATTTAGAAAACTGTGGTAACTGCAGGGGGTCACAGGATTGGTATGTCATTAGGATGTCACGTACCGTGGGCCGATTACCCCAAACAGTGATGGGAACATAATTTCCTGTTGGGACCAGTTCCCGGAATTTTGCACAAACATGATCCCTTACTTCCACATCTAAGATTCCTTTTTCAGGAAACCAAGGACAGTGTTCTTCCACTGCCCTGAATAGAGTGACCATATTTTCCATGGAGACTCAAACTCCCTCCTGTTTTAACAGGAGCTTAATATAGCAGAGATAAGCATAATGTTTAGACTCCGCGTGACCCATAGTTGACCTGGACAACTCACCAATCGTCAGGGAACCAAACAAGCGTTTCTGTGGACCGGACCAATGAACGTTTCTCCGCAACTAGCAAAGGGAATCAGGTTCTCACATGCACTTAAGAAAAAGAAAAACCATGTTGGTGCTCCAGATACCAGGGGAACCAGCCCCCAATATTTCAACATAGGTTCTTTCTATTTTCCCTAAGTGTCGGCCGGCTGAGAAATAAAGAGAAAGAATACAAAGAGAGGAATTTTACAGCTGGGCCTCCAGGGGTGACATCACATATCAGTAGGACTATGAAGCCAACCAGAGCTGCAAAACCAGCAAGTTTTTATTAAGGATTTCAAAAGGGGAGGGGGTGTACGAACAGGGAGTAGGTCACAAAGATCACATGCTTCAAAGGGCAAAAGGGAGAACAAAGATCACATGCTTCTGAGGAAAGAGGGCAAGGACAAAAGCAAAGATCACAAGGCAAAGGGCAAAATTAGAATTACTGATGAGCATCTATGTTCAGCTGTGCACGTATTGTCTTGATAAACATCTTAAACAACAGAAAGCAGGGCTCGAGGGCAGAGAACTGGTCAGACCTCAAATTTACCAGGGTGGGATTTCTTCCCCACCCTAATAAGCCTGAGGGTACTGCAGGAGGCCAGGGTGTATTTCAGTCCTTATCTCAACTGCATAAGACAGACAGTCCCAGAGTGGCCATTTATAGACCTCCCCCCAGGAATGCATTCCTTTCCCAGGGTCTTAGTTATTAATATTCCTTGCTAGGAAAAGAATTCAGCAATATCTTCCCTACTTGCATGTCTGTTTTTAGGCTCTCTGCAAGAAGAACAATATGGCTGTATTCTGCCCGACCCCACAGGCAGTCAGACCTTATGGTTGTCTTCCCTTGTTCCCTGAAAATCATTGTTTTTCTGTTCTTTTTCAAGGTGCACTGATTTCACATTGTTCAAACACACATGCTTTACAATAGATTTGTACAGTTAGATACAATTACCACAGTGATCCTGAAGTGACGTACATCCTCAGTTTACAAAGATAATAGGATTAAGAGATTAAAGTAAGACAGGCATAAGAAATTATAAAAGTATTAATTTTGGGAACTGATATATGTCCATATTAAAATGAAATCTTCACAATTTATGTTCCTCTGCCGTGGCTCCAGCTGGTCCCTCCATTTGGGGTCCCTGACTTCCCGCAACACAACAGAACAAGAACTTGTCTCAAAAAAAAAAAAAAGAAAGAAAAAAGATTAAACCAGGGGGGTGATAAAGCAACCATAATTTTACTAGCACATTTATACTACTAGATAGATACATGTATACACATTATTTTAAGTCAGTTTAATTAGATTTTAGTGGCTGATTTATTATTACAAGATAATAGCTACTACAATAATTGCCATTTATTAATTCCTGAATTTGTCTGACCTGTTCAAACTAGCAAATTCATCTGCTTAGATATTTTCATAAATTTACTTCATGTTGCTTATAGTGTGGTAGATATTTGAAGACCTGGCTTTTCAGCCTTGTCTTTTATTATTATTATTATTATTATTATTATTATTATTATTATTTTTAGACAGAGTCTTGCTCTGTCGCCCAGGCTGGAGTCCAGTGGCACAATCTCAGCTCACTGCAACCTCTGCCTCCTGGATTCAAGCAATTCTTCTGCCTCAGCCTCCTGAGTAGCTGGGATTATAGGTGCATGCTACCACACCCAGCTAATTTTGTACTTTTAGTAGAGACGGGGTTTTGCCATGTTGGCCAGGCTGGTTTCAAACTCCTGACCTCCGGTGATCCGTCCACCTCGGCCCCCCAAAGTGCTGGGATTACAGGTGTGAGCCACTCTGCCTAACTCAGCCTTTTCTTTTTAAGCACAGAGTGCCTTTTAAACATTAATATATTAACTTTACATTTACAAGTATATTACTATATACCTTTTTTATACAAATCCATAAGATGCCAAGCATAATAATGCAGATAAGCTGCCCATAAAAACTAGTGGCATATAGAATTCAAATTGAAAGGTGACATTTCTAGAAAAGATATCTTTTTATTTCTCTGAAAAATTATAATTTAGTAATTCTATACTAGTGGAATGCCATATTGGTATATTTTCTTAACAGAGTGGTTTCCTATCATTATAATAAAACACCCATATTAAATCACCTTTTTGTTGGTATAATGATAGCTTTGAACAGTGCTTTACAATTTCAAAGAGTATCTTCATACATTACTCCTTCTATTTTTCAAAATAACTCTGTAAGAAAGTAGATAACTTGTATTATTTAAAAAAAAAACAAAGGGGAAATTGTGGTTTAAAGATTTATAATGTCACTATAGCAACTTAGTAACAGACTTGATCTTGAAACCATGTCATATAACTCTCAGCCCAATGTTATCATCACTAAACTACATAGAAGACAAATGTGAAAAATGAAAAATCAAGTCATCAAGTATCATAACAAATTAGACTGTATTTAGATGACACCAATCATTTGGCTAAAAGAGGGCTTATTTGACTATAAATAAAACAGTTACAAACATCTGATATTTCAAATCATACAGCTCCAACTTCAGCTAGTTTTTAGAAAAGAAAGTTACAGAACAATAAAGACAATTCACCTAATTAGATCCCAAATACCATTTACCTGAATTTAGTTAGTAGTGAGTCATATGTGACACATAATTATCTTTGTTTCAAAAGACTACACTTTCAAAATAGAATTCACTAATGATGTAGTCTATACTCTGGAAAAATCCATATTTTTCTTAATGATTCTTAGAGCTGTTCACTGTTTGAACTGATTTTGCAGTTCAAAAGGATGCAAATAATCAATAGAAAGGTTTCTATGAAAATGTGACAAGTTTCAGGCACAATGAATATTCAGATGCAGCCAAATGATCCTGCTCCTTCTCTCTCCTTCACTGGAAAAGAAATCCTGGGTCATGCCTGCCTACTATACCAGTTTTCAGAGAAAAGCATCTTACCCATTCTCACTCATCTGTTGCTGCTCTTGGAAGATTCTTAGGAGGCTCCATGTCAAGAATAGGTGCTGGGCATTTCTTCTGACCAGAACTGTCTTCCCTGATATATCACCATAACATGTTTTCCTGCCTCTTTTAGTTCCCTGATCAAACATCACCTTCCTTAAGAATATATCCTAGATCACTTTATGTAAAAAAGCAGCTTTAGTTCCTCATGACACTCTTATGTTAACTTTATTATCTCCATTAAGCATTTATCCTTAAAGTCAAAATAAAATTATTTATTTGTTAGTTTCATTCCTATCTTTCCCCCTATAATGTAAGTGTAATTAGGAAGGGGCTGGGCTGCTTTTACTTCACTACTGTATCAGCAATACCTGGAAGAGTAGCTTGCAGGTGGGAACTGATATTTAATAATTAGTTTATATCACTCTCATTTTGCTCATGGAGATTCAATATTCTACTATTGCTACCATAAGATTGGAATTCATATACTATAGTACCAATGACTGGATATTTCCAAGTTCAGACTTGGCCAAATAAATGCTCTCCATCACACGTGTATTGAGCTATTATACAGACACCTTCAGCAACTAAGTTGGTATAGTAAATGCTGATATATCTATTAAAATTTTGGATTAAATTATTTTAATATCTTCATTTACCAATTTATTGATTAAGATTTAGTAGATGTATTTTATTTTTTGTGGTTCATTAACAATAATGAGAAACAGAAGAGTATTTTGATTAGTGCCTACTATAGAATTTGCTAGAGAATATCTTTTATTTCAAAAGCTTCCAATCAAAACTGAATCTGGGAAAATATTATTTGATACTATATTTGCTTATTAAAAAGCAATGAAAGAGATGTATTATTAGAATCAGCATTTTCATGAAAGTATTTAAAGATCTTAACTAAATATGTAGCTCATTCAAACTTGGAAAAGGCTATGTATTTAGCTGAGAACCCAAATAACTACATTATTAGAGTATGTTGTTGATGCTCAAACACATTGTTAAGTGTGGAAAGAGCTATTATTTGCATTTTTTCATTGATACATATTTTTCTATGAACATCTTTTATTAATAAATAAAAATAAAGTACTTCTTTTATTTACAAACTTCAAACTTTACTTATATTACTAAACTTAACTTCAGCTAATGTAATATTTAAATAGGCTTTTGCCAGCTGAGAGCTCATTAGCATGGTACTTTGCTGAAAACAAAAGTCATTTATATTGCAATCAAAACCAGATGTTGCAGACATATTTTTGAATTGAAATGTGGTGTGATTATGCTCAAATAATGTTTCATTAAGCCAAAATCAGATTCAAAACTTCACTCATAAACAGAATTATTTTACTAATAATGTTAATGAGTTTTTACCTAATAAGCCAAATTGTTGACTGCATAATATGTGTGCAGTTTTACAGGAAAATACACTCACTTGAGTGAAAATGCTCATAAGTTAGGGCTGATATAGAATCAAAATGCAGTAAGCTGAGACTGACAAATATGAGGTCATAGGTCATTCTGAGGTCATTGATCAGTTTTCAAGTCTCTTAACCTACTTGAATATTTGATGGTTTTCTTTTTACTTTTGCGGAGGCAAATACCATTGTTTTTTGTTCATCACAAGTTGATTCAAATAAAATGGTGCTATGTTAGACCTGTGCCTGACTATATAACATTACAATAATTACAGTGTTTATAGCAAGTCTGGTAAATTTCCAAAAACATATATTAACTCAAGCCACTTTTATAATAACCTTCTGCAAAGTTAAATAATTTGCCCAAGGTCACATTACTTGGAAATAACAAGGCTAGAATATTAACTCAGTCCATCTGGCTCAGAGAATCTCTCCTTAGTTTAACTATTGTTCAAGACTCTCCAGGAGGTTGTTGAAGTCACTACTTAAGTTTTAAAGACACAGAAAGAATAAAGTTGTTGTAACCCACATCCTTCCTTTCACACTAACTTATTCTTTCTTGTTAAAGAATATTTCATATGGAAGTCAAATTTGGTATCTTGAGCAAAACAATGTGGTCTCTCAGACATTAGCATATGTGTCAGAGGATTTCCTATCTATGGGAAAGTAGTAGGTGCATCTCTTTAAACAGTATTGTGAATATTCTGAAGTACTCCAGTTATACTTTATTTACTAGTTAATTATTGAATTAAACCACTTCAAATATCCTTCCCCTAGAGGAAAATTAGAAATGAAAATTACGGTTCTACTTTTATGTCTCATAGCATTTTGTCATAAATATTCTCAAAATGAGACCCAAATCACTGTTGAAACTTTCCCCATGTCTACCAATTTATAATAAATATGTCTATTCCACTCTGGAGTGTATTTAAGTGTTTTGCAATTGTTATTCATTTGTTTTCTAGATGGGATTGTATTGATTTACATCTCCACCAACAAAATGCCTCTCTCATTACACATTGCCAGCACAAGTATTATTCTTTAAAATATTGACAATTTTATAGTTGAAGTAGTATTTCTCTATTTTAGTATTCTTTCAATGAATAGACATAATGGGCACTTGTTACATATTTGGAGACATTTATATATCTTATATTACATTTTGTTCTCTTTCTTTATTTTTATTAATATGTCAGTGATTTACTCATTTGTTTATAAATAGCTTTGTGTAGAATGGGCTCCAAGACTTGTTCATTATGTAAGTTATTAACAGGTAGTCCAATTAGATCCTGCTCAAATCTCCGTCTCCCATACAAATCAGCATAACTGTTTTATGTATACAAAATTAAATTATTTCCTAATATGCATAAAAGCTTCAATCTTCAAGCTAATTTTACATCAGCATTACTTACAGAGCTTAAGATATGAAATATCTATTTAATATTGGCATTCTATTACCATATTTTTTAAAAATCCCACAGATGATTCTAATGTTCAGTGAAGGTAGAGAACCACTATGGATCCAGAAGGCTAACATATGATTCAGTTCTACTAGAGTAAGTCTCACTTTCCTACTTCCAGAGAGGTGAAGGTTGGAAAAATATAGAATTGCATGATCCTCACTGTGTATTATTAACAGAGTCCTTCATGTCTCTGTACTCTTTTACCTGTGCTTGATTTTTGTCAATTCTGTTTCTAGAATACATTGTACTACCATCAAGCCCACCACGCCTCCAATGCATTTTTTCTTTTTCTGAAAGTTGCAGTCAAAAAGAGATTTTAATAAAATAGTTAAAAAACTTCGTGTAGATGAAGCCAACATAATTTTAGCTTAATGTACAATAGCAACAGCAGCCACCTACTGTAAATGTTCAGAAACATACAGTTCTTTTATATATGTGTGCTTTGCTGTTTCTGAATGAAACTCATGATAAGGGGAGAAGGTCAAGGTCTTTCTGACTACTCAAAGCCTTTTGCATTTTTTGTTTCAGCTTTGTTGCATCAGTGGAACATCATCTCAATCTGCTAATACATGTATGTTCCCAATCATTTCACTGGATATATACTTTGACTGGTAACATCAATCAGCTTATGTAAAATATTTTCTTTTCTACTTTGAAATACAAAATTTAACTTATTTTTCTCATAAATGTTTTATATACCAACAGTGTGTAGTGAAAAAAAAAGTACATTGTCCATATGCTCTGTTTTCAACTGGCTAAAGTCAGGACTGTCTAATACATGGACAGGGGTAGACAAAATTAGGAAACAGTAAGTTTTATTTATTTTTCTAGTATGTAGATGACATAAAATTTAAAAGATATTAAATTTAAGAAAATGTTTTTATTTTTTTCTTCTACAGATGAATGGTTGAATATATTTAAAGTCTTTAAATCAGAAGCCTCAAATGCAATTTGGTGAATTCTAATTAAATTGAAATATAATGACCATACTATAAATATAAGATCTATGACAGATATTATGTCAAATGATTTAAGCCAAAATCAAACAGTAGGAAATGAGAGATATATACTGAGTAAAATATAGAACACTTTATTCAAATTGATGGTTCCAGCAAGATAAAATAAACATGTGTCCATAATGTGTTAATGATTCATTTACTATGTTAATTACTCAGTTTGCAATTAAGCTTCTAGTTGTACTCATTATTCTAATAGAAAGAAAATATTTTTGTACAGGTATTATGCTTGAATCAGTAAGTTTACATTGTATTAATTTTGAGCACAAAATGAACAAAGAAAGAATTTTGGCTGACTAGGATTAATTTGAGTTTGTCTTTCTGTTCTGATGTTCTTATTCTTTATGCTCAGTGACACACAATTATCAATTAACTCAGTCAAAAACCAAACTAATAACATTGCTTCTTTTTCTGGCAATCTTTAAGGGAATTCAATAAGAACATTCCAAGCCAATAAAAAGAAGCAAATTAAAGCATTCAGTATCACTTGAGATCCTCTCTTACAATGCCTTTTCATTTAATGTGTTTCTAACAGCTAAAGTCTCTGTTGATTTTTTCGGATAAAGCGGCTTTTAGTAATTAAAACCAAGGTCAAGCCAAATCTAATGACAAAGAATGCTGTTAACATAAAAAATTAATCCTAAACCACAGGCATGACTGAAATGCTACACATATATGCGTAGCATATATATACATTCTATATGTATGTATCTATACATATATATACATTCTATATGTATGTATCTATACATATATATACATTCTATATGTATGTATCTATACATATATATACATTCTATATGTATGTATCTATACATATATATACATTCTATATGTATGTATCTATAAATGCTATGTAGTAGAAATTTATGATATCACTTAAAGCATGGCTAATTTATTTTCTAGTTTGCCTTACTTACCCAGATATTAAGTTTTTTAATGTTTTATAAATATTGATCTCTGGAAAAATTGTAGCTTAATTTTTCAAGGCATAATATATACAATTATTGATTAGCAATAGTTTTAAGTTCATATTTCAGAAAGTCATTTTCTTAATTTTATGATATAGAGAAAACTCTTTTCAGATCTAGTGAGCTTATTTTAAAAACTATAGTGTAATTAATAAAAAATATTTTGAAAAATTAGTAAAGCAGACAGTTTGGTTATTATTTTTCCACTAATCCTTTATAATATCAGTATCATCCATCTATGCTTACTTTATAAGAATATTTTGGTTTTTGTTCGCTATTGTGGATTAGTTTAGTGAAAATGAAAATATCCTATAGATCTATTTTTTGGTGAAAAATTTACACTGAAATGTGTCACCATACAATTAAAGCCAACAAATAAAGGGGGGTCCTCACATATTTTTCATGACATCTTGTTGATTGGAACAAACTATCTTCTGACATATGCAAACAAAAAATGTATTTCCATTCATGCTTCTCCATTTCTGCCATCAATATTTTTTCAATAAATAATATTTCAGCAATGTTCTTGAATCACTGTGTATTAGTATGTTCTCCCATTGAGACTGGGAAATACTCATATATACATATACATATGTGTGTATATGTATACATATGTGTATATATACATATACGTATGTGTGTATATATACATATACATATGTGTATATATATACACACATATATATTATATATATAAAACTATATATACACACACACACACACACACACACACATATATATATATAGTTTTATTTACCCATAGTTCCACAGGCTGTACAGGAGGCATGGCTGGGGAGGGAGGCTTTAGGAAGCTTACAATCATGGTGGAAGGCAAAAGGGCAGCAAGCATGTCTTACCATCTTACCATGATGGAGCAGGATACAGAAAGAGAGCAAATGGGAATGTGCTACACACTTTTAAACAACAAGATCTTGTGATAACTAACTACCATGACAGCGCTAGGGGATGTTGATAAACCATTAGAAGCTACCCACATGATTCAATACCAGGCTCCACCTCCAACATTGTAGATCACAATTCAACATGAGATTTGGGTGGGGAGACACAGCCAAACCACATCATTTGACCCCTGGCCTCTGCCAAATTTCATATTTTTATCACATTTCAGAACACAATAATGCCTTCTTAACAGTTTCCAAAGTCTTAACTCATTTTGGCATTAACTCAAAACTCTCAGTCTAAAGTCTCATCTGAGACAAGTCTCCTCCACCAATAAGGCTCACAAGTGAGCCTGTAAAGCAAAAAAGAGATACAGTGGGGCACAGGAATTGGGTAAATGCTTCCATTCAAAAAGGGATATAGACCCCATACAAGTCCAGAACCCAGCAGGTCAGTCATCAAATATTAAAGCTTCAAAATAATCACCTTTGACTTCATGTTTCACATTCAGGGCTTGCTGATGCAAGGAGTGGGCTCCCAAGGCCTTTCAGCTCCTCTGCCCCTGTGGCTTTGCAGGGTACAGCCCATGTGGCTGCTTTCATGGGCTGGTATTGAGTGCCTTCAGCTTTTCCAGGTACACAGTGCAAGCTGTCAGTGGATCTACCATTCTGGGATCTGGAGGATGGTGGCCCTCTTTTCACAGCTCCATTAGGCAGTGCCCCAGTGGGGACTCTGTGTGGGGGCTCCAACCCTACCATTCCTTTCTGCAATGCCCTAGTAGAGGTTCCCCATGAGGGCTACAGCCCTGAAGAAGACTTCTGCTTGGACACAGAGGTGTTTTCATACATCCTCTGAAATCCAGGCAGAGACTCCCAAACCTCAACTGTTGCCATTGCAAGCCAAACACCACATGGAAGCTAACAAGGCTTGCAGCTTGCATCCTCTGAAGCAATGGCCTGAGCTGTACCTTGGCTCCTTTTAGCCATGACTGGAGTCGAAAGTGGCTAGGACACAGGGCACCATATCTTGAGGCTTCCAAGAGCAGCATGGCCCTGGGCTTGGCCTACAAAATTATGTTTTCCTTCTAGGCCTCAAGGCCTTTGATGGGAGGGGATGCCACCAAGGTCTCTGAAACACCCTGGAGGCATATAACCCATTGTCTTGACTGTTAACATACAGCTTCTCTTTACTAATGCAAATTTCAGCAGTTGGCTTGAATTTCTCTTCAGAAAATGGGTTTTGCTTTTCTACCACATGGTATAGCTGCAAATTTTCCAAGCTTTTATGCTCTGCTTTCCTTTTAGATATAAATTCCAGTTTCAGATAATCTCTTTTTTATGCAAATGAGCATAGGCTTTTAGAAGCAGCCAGGCCACATCTTGAATGCTTTCCTGATTAGAAAATTTTTCCATCAGACACCCTAAATCATCTCTTTCAAGGTCAAAGTTCCACAGATCTCTAGAGCAGGGGCAAAATGCTACCAGTCCCTTTTCTAAAGCATAGCAAGATTACTTTTACTTCAGTTCCCAATAAGTTTCTCATCTCCATTTGAGACCGCCTAAGCCTGGACTTCATTGTCTATATCACTATCAGCATTTAGGTTACAAGCCTTCAACAATTCTCTAAGAAGTTGCAAACTTTTCCTCATCTTCCTGTCTTCTCTGGAGCTCAAACTGTTCCAACCTGTGCCCATTTCCCAGTTCCAAAGTCACTTCCTCATTTTCATGTTTCTTTAAAGCAATGCCCTACTTCTCTACCAATTTTCTTTATTAGTCTGTTCTCACACTGCTATAAAGAACTCCTGAGACTGGGTAATTTATGAAGAAAAATATGTTTAATTGACTCACAGTTCCATAGGCTGTACAGGATGCATGGCTGGGAGGCCTCAGGAAACATACAATCATGGCAGAAGGTGAGGGGACGCAAGCACGTCTTACCATGGCAGCACAAGAAAGAAAAAGAGTGAAGGGGGATGTGCTACAGACTTTTAAACAACCAGATCTTGTGAGAACTCACTCACAAGACAGCACTAGGGGGATGTGTTAAACCATTAGAAACCATCCCCATGATCCAACCACCTCCCACCAGGTGGTCCCACCTCCAACACTGGAGGTCACAATTTAACATGAGATTTGGGTGTGGGCACAGTGCCAAACCATATCACACTGCTGTAGATAATGAGACCTTTTGCTTATTAAACAATTTTGATTCCAGATAATTCAACAGTTCTAAATTTACTATACGTATCTGAGTAAAATGTAAATATAAGTCAGACACTCATATGAGATTTTACTATTACAATTAGTTTGATTCAATTTTTAACCAAATGAAATAAGAAAACCAGGCAAAAACACCAATTTCATTTGATTTAAGCATATAAGCATATTTTTTACCCAAAATGTTAATTGTTTAACTGTAATTCAGAAAACCTTTAGATATAGCAGAAACAAATAATTAAAATAGTTTAATTAAACCTTGGATAATATAACACCTAAAGAACTTCCCTGGACTTAGACTACTTCATAAATATAGAATAGACAAAGTAATTAATTTGGGGAGACTTGTTTTCATCTTTCTTTTATTCCTTTGTTGGCTTAATTTAATTATAGTAAATAATTGTTTAACCTGAAGAAAAAATAGTTACAGGTGGTTTCTCTTTACATGCTGGAATGTAACAGTAAATGAAATACAAAATAGAATGCTATTTTCTATTAGCATTAATAGAAATGCTATTTCTAGCATTTTGTATCTTTAACTATAAGTTTTGCTGTTTTACGTTTTCAACTTTCATTTTGGTTTCATTGTTTGCTGTATTTGTTGCTATTTTGTTTTGAGTGTCAGCAAAAATCTCTTTGGGATCTTGCTGACCAAAGCAGAATTAAGAAACCACACAAGCCACCTAGTTAAGCATTTAAAATCCAAGTATCAATGTTCGTAGCAACAGAAGTTGCTAAATGAGCTAAAAAGACGTGTAAGTTATCTTCTAAATTGCTGAACTTCTCATTTTCTCTACACAGACAACCACTAGGTGGCGTCTGCCCACTGATATTCTGATGTATCTTGCAGATACACAGGAAGCCAACACACGAATTGTTCCTTGAGAACATCAATGTGATGTGATGGTTTGGAGGGTCCAGTTTTTATACTTGCTATGAGGCTTGATATTTCTAATGTACTTCACATTCTCTTGTTGCAAAATACACTATTTGGGTTCAATTATTACTCTGGAATATTCCCACAACCCCTGTGTTCTTATCTGTCCTATGCAATGTGGCAAAATGCTTATCCAGGTGACTAATATTTACTTTTCAGAGCATTAAAAAAATGTTAAAAGTCAAATAAATTTATTTTAAAACAATTTTCGTTTAAGGACAATGGCAAACATTAGTTAAAAGATCAGTTAAAAAGATAAGAAATCCCTTATATATTTTAAAGTTTATATTCCAAACTTCCCTAAAGTTTTGAAAAAAATAGGCCTTTTTCATATCTGAAAATTATAGGTATCCAGGTGCTTAAATTTAATTAAACTTGAATTAAATACAATTATTCTAATTACAAAGCGTATTGTTTTGCATCAGTATTTATAACACATTACCTTATTTTTTTAATGATTAATACTATCAAAACTTCCCTTGAATGAAGATCATATCATTTTCCATATATCTATTTGTTTACATTTCTATCTATCTACCTATTTCTCTATCTATTCATCGGTTTCTATTGGCAGATAATAGGTTTATATATCAAAGCTAGAGTATTAAAATTAGTGATTTGTGTTTTAATTTTGTAAGCTTCACATGCCTGTTTTATTTTATGAAATATCATATGTGGGCCAGGTGCGGTGGCTCATGCCTGTAATCCCAGCATTTTCGGAGGCCAGGAGGGCAGAGACTAGCCTGGCCAACATGGTGAAACCCCATCTCCACTAAAAATACAAAAATTAGCCAGTCACTGTGGCATGCACCTGTAATCCCAGCTACTTTGGAGGTTGAGGCAGGAGAATCACTTGAACTCAGGAGGTGGAGGTTGCAGTGAGCCAAGATCGTGCCACTGAACTCCAGTCTGGGCAACAGAGTGAGACTCAGTCTCAAAAAACAAACAAACAAACAAAAAAACATATGTGATATGGATTGGCTCTGTGTCGCCACCCAAATCTCATCTCAAATTGGAATTCCCATGTGTTGGGAGAGGAGCCTGGTGGGAGATGATTGAACCATGGAAATGGAATAACTTCTTGCTGTTTTTGTGATAGTGAGTGACATGAGATCTGGTTGTTAGAAAATGTGTGGCAATCCCGCCTTCGCTCTCTCTCCTGCTTTGCCATGGTAAGGTGTGCTTGCTTCCCCTTCGCCTCCCACCATGATTGTAAGTTTCCTTAGGCTTCCCAGTCATGCTTCCTGTTAAGCCTGCAAAACTGCAATTCAATTAAACCTCTTTTCTTCATAAATTATCAGTCTCAGGTAGTTCTTTATAGCAGTGTGAAAAGGGACTAATCCAATATGGTAGTTATTTTGAGAATTCAATGAATACTATCACTTTACTGAGAAAGAACTGATTATAAGGCCAGGACTTGGAGGTATATTACAGTCTGGATAAGGAAGTGTGATCACTTAACAAGTAGAAAGTATTTGATCATCTGATATAATTTGGATGCCTCTTCCAAATCTCATGTTGAGATGTAATCCCCAGTGTTGGAGATGGGGCCCAGTAGGTTGTGTCTGAATTATGAGGGTAAATTCCTCATGAACGGCTATTTAGGCCATCCCCTTGGTGATAAGTGAGCTCTTTCTCTGAGTTTAAGGAAGATCTGGTTATTAAGCAGTGTGTGGTCCCTCCCCACCCATTCTCTTTCTTGCTCTATTCTCATTGTATGATAGGTTTGCTCTGTCTTTGCCTTCTGCCATAATTGGAAGCTTCCTGAGGCCTCCCCAGAAGCAGATGCCACTATGCTTCTTGTACAGCCTGCAAAACGATGAGCCAATTAAGCCTCTTTTCTTATAAATTACTTAGTCTCAGGTATTTCTTTATAACAATGCAAGAACGGCCTAACACATCGTCTACATGAGAGTGTAAGTCAATGACTTTAAATTTGGTCTTTTTTAACATCTTTTTTTTTCAGTAATTCCACATCATTTTATATTGGTTATCATAATACTTCTTAAAATTGTTTAAGAAAATTAGGAAATTTGATTACTGGCTATTTTGAGGCATGCTTTTTTATAGTTAGTAGCATAGAATTATGAAAACCTGAAATGCAATTGCGATGACCTTGAAAAGGATGTGTGTTCTGTGATTTTTTTATGTATGTATGAATGTATATATGCATGGATGGATGAATGGAGAGATGAATGAAAAGACAGAGTTAGATAAGTGGATTTATTTTCTGAACTCCTTTACTAAAGAAGTCTTATTTAAAGAACTGCAGAAATCTTTTTTGAAACACTTTTTCATACAAATCATTATGATTTTCCTAGGAATTTAGTTTATTCTGCTTTTTGTTATTTTGTGAACATTTGTGTATGCAGAACTCTTTCCTCCTGTGTGATGTAAAGCATATATGCTGAAGTTTCAAGAGGTGATAAATGTATTGGCTATTAAATCAAGAATTTCTAATGTAATGCTTTAATAAATACTATAGTACATATGCGGTTATGATTAGTTGCCCTAGATTTATGCTAAATGACTTGCTTTTATTATTCTTTATATGAAAGCAGATTTTCCTAAACCATGACTGCATGAAATAGAAAAAAATATATAGTGTTGTCATATAGTGTTTGTTTTGCAAATCTGAAATTAAAGCAAAGCAGATTTAGGTATTAAAACACATACTTTGTAATCGGTATTAAAAACTCACCTTTATTATTATTATTATTATTTTGCGATTTGAAAATTGGTGACTCGCTTTTTCTATTGTTTGCTAAATGTTACTTATTTTAAAATATGCAAATATAGATTGCTTATCTAATTTTATTAAATGCATAGATTAAATATACATTTGCAGTATTAAATACACATTTGTAATTAAAATATTTATGGGACTATCATTAAAAAAAGGACAAAAAGTGAGGTAGATTTTATTTCCAGAGTTACAAAAACTACCCGTAATTAAGTTGTATCAAGTGTTTGTTATAGGCTTGAAAATCCACAAAGTGCTTTTCAGTAAATTATAAAAAAATATAATATTTGAAATACTTTGCATTCTTACATTTACTTTATAAAAATGAAAATAGAAACCAAGAGATTTAAGGAAGTTGGCATCCCATTGCTTATTTTTGAGTGAGACTTGGATTTGATCTAAAGCATTTGGACACCAGAGCCCCAAAGGCCTGACTTTCACAAGGAAGGGCTGGGAAACATCAAAAAATTAATTCTTCATGCAACCTAGTCTAACTCTAATATTAAGGGTGTGTGTCACTCCTCAAATTCTTGTTCTCAGACTGGAAGAAATTATTTTTGGCTGCTTTCTCTTATTCCCTGAACTATATTTTTTTATTATTTGGATGCATAGTGAAGATTCTTTGATGCTCTATTATGAATCTAGAATAATTTTCCTTGGGATAATAATTATCAAAGCATGGGATATGTTAGTATTTAAAATTATGCTTTTCTTCCACAAAAGAAAATGAAGATGGGATTGGGTTAAGCAGGGTATTTGAAGTCACAGTCTTGATCTATACAAAATCAAAAGAATCAAAACCAGAAGTTTTGACAACACACACACACATACACACACACGCATGCACACATACTAACACAAACATACCTAAATCTACAGAAAACCGATTACATTTACCTTAGAATGTATGCAGTTTTGCATTTATTAAGAATTTCCAGAAGAAAAATTTGTAAGAAAAGTCTAAATTATTATCATGTTGATGTATCTTTTGGCTAGGAAAAACAGATCAAAAATCTACTGTACAATTACAAAGGGAATTCATGAAGACATGCCCAGATGCTAATACAAAATACTATATTATTTAATAATCAACACTTAAATATACATGGTAGAAAAATATGATTAATTAAAGAAGAGAATCTGGATAAGTTAAGCTTAAGACAATTTAAGAATAGTAACTGCAATGAGGGTACGTGTGAAGGCGTTGTTACAAGGTAATAGTAAGTCTGACTATAAAGACTATAATTTATGGGAATAGAATTTGTAAGATCATATTTTCCAAATCGTATGCCCTATCATTTGTACTGTCATAATTCAACACCCAACAGCAGTGACTTTATCTTTCCACAAATCTACAAGTAGTAAGTTATTATACATACAACATGGAATGTTTATCTTAGACTACATTTTCCCTTGTATGTTTACACAGTACAGTGAAACAGAGCTATCTGTTTGTTTTTAAGCAACTCCTTTAGATAACACAGAGATGTCTCATCACATATGACCATCTTGCTGAACTAACAATGAGATAAATACCATGATCAATATTTGACAATATGCAAATGCAGCAAATGGAACTAGATTCTATGTTGCCAACTGTGTAGGTCTGATGGCAAAAGAAATTATCTTTGTACCTACATTAAAGACAGTATAAGAACTTGAGTTGTCATAATTTAGTTTGTATTATATTTTGACTAAAGCTTTTATTAAGATTTCTGACAGTTTAAACAAATGCTAATGGTGATGCGTAGCTATATTCTGTTGTCATATAAGGAAATTTCCTCATAAGGGAAAATTTAGAATTGCAAATAGCATGCTTTATCAAATATCTACTTATTATGATCTTGAAGAGATTACTCATCTGGGAAGTTTTAGAATGAGACGAAATGACTTCACACTACATTTAAAAGCTGAGTTTCTGTCAGTTGGGGAAATACTCCCTTTTCTGGAGGTGTCTTTGAAAGCTAATAGAGTAGATGTAATAGATTAGAAACCCAAGATAGACAGTACTACTGTTCTACAAACTTCCAGTGCCTACCTTTTTTTTCTTTTCTACTTGAAAATACAGTTTCAACCCTCATGCACAAGTTTAGCTTAAAATATGTCAAACATATTTCAGTTGCACAACTATTTTAAATCCTGTCCTCCCATGGAGGCATGAGATCCCTTGTAAACAATTTAAATTCCTTTGCATAATTCCAACAGGGAGTAATGATTGGAGAAGGGCCTTGTATATCTTCTTAACCAGGTGAAACAAGGAATTCCTTGCAAGAGAATTTTTATTAAAGTTAATAGATTCTAGCAGCTATTAGTAGAGTGAGTTGTCAAAAGTATTTGATATGATCTTATTCAGCAAGCATCCATGGAGGAGATGTATCTCAGGTAGAAAGCAGTTCTAAGTTTGGGGTTGTTAGTAATCTTATGAGGTACTTCCTGAGAAGGGGGTTTCAATCTTTAAAAGTGATACAGCTTAAGATACCTTATAAAGGCCTATTATTGGTAATTACTTGTATTTTCATTTT
Organism: Pan paniscus; assembly: GCF_029289425.2. Lineage (NCBI taxonomy): Eukaryota > Metazoa > Chordata > Mammalia > Primates > Hominidae > Pan > Pan paniscus. The sequence continues at coordinate 65,716,078 of NC_073252.2, read as the reverse complement.
ATCTAAATGTCATAGAGGAAGAAGCCAAGAACATTATGAGCCTATGTTATATTGGTTTTGTTTGTTTGTTAATAAATCCTGAATGCAGGTCAAGAGATAGAGACCATCCTGGCCAACATGGTGAAATCCCATCTCCACTAAAACTACAAAAAATTAGCTGGGTGTGATGGCGTGCACCCGTAGTCTCCAGCTACTCGGGAGGCTGAGGCAGGAGAATCACTTAAATCCAGGAGGCAGAGGTTGCAGTGAGCTGAGGTCGCACCACTGCATTCCAGCCCAGGCGACAAAACGAGACTCCATCTCCAAATAAATAAATAAATAAAGCCTGAATGAAATTTTCTTGTTTGGGATTGACGATTAACTTTATACTCTTTATGGGAAAATGTAAGGTGTTATATTATTATTATTTTATGTTTTCACAGTTTTCACCTGACATGATTTTTAAAATCTCAACTCTTTTTACCAGTGGTTCACCACCTGGCAGTGATGATCATTAAGAAAAACATACTGATTTATTTTCTTATCTAAAGTATGCAATGGCAATAGAATTTACCGTATATAATACAATAAAATCATTTAAATATGTTTAACTGCTTTCCAGTAGACTTATTCAAAGACTGACTTCTGGGTCAAAGTTTTTATTTTCAGACAACAAATGCATACCCAGTAGTTCAAGCAGTAAAGGGTTTGTTGAGCAATGCTTGGAAGTTCACAGATTATTTGGATGAGCAGGAGCAACAAAATTTCTGGGAAGTTTTTACCGATGAACATTAGATGTCAGATGACCTGTGGTGAAAGAAAACTTAGGTTACCAAGCCTTTGCGTATACTTTATATTTGACACCAAAGAAACATTTTTTTACCAGCATTGAACAAGCCTAAAGAAGCTGGTCTAAATCTGACTGCTTCTACAAGAAAGATACCATATCAGGCATGCTCTCCACAATAGAGCTCTTTTTCCCCCCTAGTTAACAAAGATCTTCTAGGTTCTTTGTTAAGTTGATCCGTGGGATAAATGAATAATCAACTACTAGCAAAGAGCTCTGAGAGTGTAGCTATTTGGCTTGCCACTTCTGACCTGCTGTCTAATCTGACAAGCATACAATACCTTCTTGTATCTGTTTGCTAAATGACTCTATCTCGCTTTACTCCATGCATTTGGGGGTCCATTGCAGAATCTCTCACTTCCATCCCTATTTTCCTGAGGACAGTTGATACAGAGGTTTTCCAGATTGTTGCTGTTTTCCTCACTAGTGCAATTTTCCTTTCCTTTCCTTTCCTGAAGGGAATGTTCTCAGACACATCTCCAGGGATATAATTAAAGAATAGTGAATGATTCACACATTTTTTCAACTTACATATCTCCTGGCATTTGGATTACTTCTCTATATAATTTATCATAATTTATAACATCTCAAATATTTTAGAATAAGCCAACATTAAGTACCGATCAACATTGTGTACCAATCAAATGAACAATTGCTATCATTCCCATCTGTTTCAGCTGTCTCTGATTATGTGTGTACATCTAGCATAAGTTTCTCTACTATAGATTTATTGTAATTCAGTTCTTTATAGGACCATAATCTTATTTCTTTCTACATCTTTTCATGGCTACAAAGAAAAATGTAATTCTTCCAAGGCAGTCTAGAGATTGCACGGTTCTTTGATTCTCCTTTTGTACAAGAACATAAAATGGCAGGCTTGAAATTGTCTTTCTTTAAGGTTTTCATAGCAGTTATATGTACTCAACCAGCTTATTCATTCTTATAATCTTTATGACCAGAGTCATAATTTATAACAGCAAGTATTCATTCTACAAAATGGATTGCCTTGCTTTCAGTAGAAACATCAGGATGGGTGATCCTTTATCTGTGAAAATTTAAAACAGATGGAAAAATACTTCACCTAGCATGTGGTAAAAACTATAAGAATTATAATTTTTGATGCTAATTTGGATATAACTTCTTCCAAAATTAACCAGATTTCTACTTTTCTCAAAGTCTTTTTGTCTGAAACCAGTCTTGGTACTTTTTATTTACCAACATAATTGGTTTCAGATACTAAAATTAGCTGTTTTAAACAGGAAGGAATTTTCTAAAATGAAATTAAAACAAATTATAAACTAATTCAAAAAACTTTTGGCAGAGCTTAAAGAAAGTACCTGGCTGCATTTCTAGGGTGCCATCGAAGGTTGAGCTGTTGTTTAATGCTTGAGATATTTATAGACAGAATCACTTTGCCGTACCAGAGTCAGGAGGCTGCTGTTACTTCCGTTAATCAAGAACCGTGCTTTTCCTATTGCTATTTGTGCAGTTACCTTATTTTTCATTTCTTATTGCTTCTGTCTGAAATAAAATCTCATACTGATACATATAATCATTTGTTTGAAAAGGTTTTTCATGGTAATGAATAGCAAATGCTCACTCTAACATCTATCCAAAAAATACATAAACAATACATATAATTGAATACTTATACAACCAATAATTATGCAAGAGTTGTTTCCATTTACTTTGGCATGTTAAATATAACAAATATCTTTATGTCCAGGAAAGGAAACAGAGAGCTGGCCTGGTTGCCATAATGCTATTTAACAGGCTTCACTGTGGGATCTGTAGATATGACACATTAAAGCATAGCAACAATTTCTGTAAAATCTTGAGAAAAATAAGCTATTAAAAGGTGTGTTTGCGTGTATACTCTCTATGTATTTCATTTCACTGTTTGGTATCATACTATTACCACAAGTTCACCCTCTTACGCTGAGGAAAAAAAATGAAGTTTGAACATCTCTCCAACATTTCCTTTAATTTGAGATGAGTGTAAAATGATTTTTTTCAAATGAGGTCATGGGTAACCTGGTACTGCATCCCTGGGAAAAATGGAAGTGATTGGATTGGTTTCATGCACTTAACTTAAGCATGGCTAAAGATTGGAAAGAGAAGTTGTTGGATTATTTTTTATGGAAAAAGCTTTTTAAAGTGACCTGACTCCATAGGGAGGTGTTTTTACAGGCTATTTGCTTTTTCTCCTTTTTCATGTGAATACAGAAAATAGGCCAGGAGCTGCAGTGATCATCTTGTACTCAAGAACAAGATATTACTATATGTTTGGAATGACAAGCTAAGAATGGGTGATAAATTGCTCAGGACATTGTTTGCACACAAGCTCCAGGTTGCTTAACCTTGAACTTATTTTAGAGAAATGAAAAAAAAATCAATATATTTTTAAGCCAGAGATTTCCAGTTCTCTGCTGCTAAGGCTGAATTTTATATTTAAAGTAAATTTTTAAAAAAAGTATATAGGGCCAGGTGTGGTGGCTCATTCCTGTAATGCTAGCACTTTGGAAGCGAAGGATCATGCGAGTCCAGGTGTTCGAGACCAGTCTAGCAACGTGGCAAAACCAGTCTCTACAAAAAATGCAAAAATTAGCCGGGTATGGTGATGGTCGCCTGTAGTCCCAGCTACAAACAGTGCTGAGGTGGGAGGATCACCTGAGCCCGGGAGATTGAGGCTGGGGTGAGCCTGGATTGTGCCACTGCACTATGGCCTGAGTAACACAGTGAGACTGTCAAAAAAAAAAGAAAAAAAAAAGCAATCTCCACACTTAGAATGAAACCAGTAATTGTTTTGTAATTTTGTTTTATTTTATTCTCTTTCTTTTTTATTTTTCACTCTCATGTTGAAAGTGGAAGCTATGGAAGCACAGAGCATTTTTCATTTCATTTTCTCCTCCCCTTGCATCTTCAAGTTTACTTTAATTCAGCACCTCAGGGTTATTAATCATTTTTTATTTCTTCTGTTTAAAAGATAATGAGAAGAGAAATATCTTTGGGCTTTTTTGTTTCAATAAGCAGCTAAGCTTTTGAACATATTGGAGCTTGAACTTTCCATGAAGTAAAGTATTTAACTGAATTTAAATGGTCTAATTAAAGAGAGTTATTTGGCATTTTCCAGAGCAGATGAATTTCAGTTACACGAGTATTTCCAAGAAGTCTGGACTGTATGAAGTTCAAACCACATATCTGTTGTTTCTTTTTTCCTCCTTTTCATTCTTTCTTTTTTCTTTCAACCTCATCTACCTCTTATCTTTTAACTTTTATTTTAGATTTGGAGGTACCTGTGAAGATATGTTACATACATAAACTCATGTCACGGGGGTTTGTTGTACAGATTATCTCATTATCCAGGAATTAAGTCCAGTACCCAATAGTTATCTTTTCTGCTCTTCTCTCTCCTCCCACTCTCCACCCTCAAGTAGACTGCAATGTCTGTTGTTTCCTTCCTTTGTGTTTATAAATTCCTATCATTTAGCTCCCATTTATGAGAACATTCAGCATTTGATTTTCTGTTCCTGTGTTAGTTTGCTAAGGATAATAGCCTCCAGCTTTATCCACCTTCCCACGTTCCCATTCCGTAGGTTGTCTGTTTACTGTGTTGATAGTCTCATTTACTGCGTAGAAATTCTTAAATTTAAAAGACATGATCTTGTTCTTTTAATTGCTGCATAGTATTCTATGGTATATATGTACTGTATTTTCCTTATCGAATCTGTTATTGATGGACATTTGAGTTGATTCCATGTCATTGCTACTGTGAATAGTGCTGCAATGAACATTCTCATGCGTGTGTCTTTATGACAGAATGATGTATGTTCCTCTGGGTATATACCCAGTAATGGGATTGCTGGCCCCAATGGCAGTTGTGCTCCTAGCTGTTTGAGGAATAGCCACACTGCTTTCCACAATGATTGAACCAGTCAACACTTCCATGAACAGTGTATAAGTGTTCCTTTTTCTCTGCAACATCACCAGCATCTGTTTTTTTTTTTACTTTTTACTAGTATAATAGCAATCCTTACTAATGTGAGATGGTATCTTACTGTGGTTTTAATTTGCAGTTTTCTAATGATCAGTGATATTGAGCATTTTTTCATATGCTTATTGGCCACATGTATGTCTTCTTTTCAAAATTGTTTATTCATGACCTTTGCTTACTTGTTAATGAGATTGTTTGTTTTTCTCTTGTGAATTCGTTTAAGTTCCTTATAGATGCTGGATATTAGACCTTTGTCAAATGCATAATTTGCAGATATTTTCTCCCATTCTGTCGGTTGTCTGTTTACTCTGTTGATAGTCTCCTTTACTGTGTAGAAATTTTTTTTTTTTTTTTTTTTTTTGAGACAGAGTCTCGCTTTGTCGCACAGGCTGGAGTGCAGTGGCCTGATCTTGGCTCACTGCAAGCTCTGCCTCCCAGGTTCACACCATTCTCCTGCCTCAGCCTCCGGAGTAGCTGGGACCACAGGCGCCCACCACCGCACCCGGCTAATTTTTTGTATTTTTAGTAGAGACGGGGTTTCACCGTGTTAGCCAGGATGGTCTCAATCTCCTGACCTTGTGATCCGCCTGCCTCGGCCTCCCAAAGTGCTGAGGTTACAGGCATGAGCCACCGCACCCGGCCAGCAATTCTTAAATTTAATTGGATCCCACTTGTCAATCTTTGCTTTTATTCTGATTTCTTTTGGTATCTTTGTCATGAAATTTTTGCTCATTCCTATATCCAGGATGGTATTGCCTAGGTTGTCTTCTAGGGTTTTTATAGTTTATAGTTTTCATAGTTTTGGCTTGTGCCTTTAAGTTGTTCATCCATCTTCAGTTCATTTTTCTATAAACTGAAGAAAGAAGGCATCCAGCTTCAGTCTTCTATATATGGCTAGCTAGTTATCCTAGCACCACTTCTAAATAAGGAATCATTTCCCCATTTCTTGCTTTTGTCAGCTTTGTCAAAGATCAGGTGGTCTTGACTGGCAACAATGATGAGGTAAAAAGTAAAAGAGTTCCTTTTTTTTTCCCTTGGTTCATTTTTCTTACCCCACTGAGAACTTACTTGTCTTTATTCAGTGATGTTTAAGATCTACAAGTAACAGAATTCTCCGTGGAAAGTAGAGATGCTTCTACCTCATTTACTCAACTTACATATTTTACCAGGATTTTTTAGTTATTCAGGTTAGTTGAACCAGTGTGATTTATTCTTCAAGAACAAATGTTCACTTGAAGTACTTTAACAGTCAACACTGTTGAAGCAGAGCTATCTATTATACATAAATCAAATGAGTTTAGCCTATATCCTATAAACTACCAGAGTGCCTCATTAATCCAAATGGATATCAGTGTGAACCAACAGGATACTGATACTTTAAAAAACATGTTTTCATTAACAATTGACCTATATCATAGAGGATCCTGTCCCCAGGTATAGAGAAGATGTTTAAAATATAAGTATTCCAATGAAAGCTGCAGAAAGCTACTCTATTCTCAGATTATGAGTATTTTTTTGAAAATGTAGAACTGCCAAGAAATGTCATTTTTTACATGAATCTAGATTATCAACCACACACTAAAACTTTACACATTTTAACCAAGTAACAAACCTATCAGAAAAATGAGAATTTGCAAGGTATGTGCTCTTAGGAATTAAAATTTTATGTAAACATCCTAAGATATAATTGGAAAAATTATGACTTTTATTTTATTTATTTATTTATTTTTTGAGATGGAATCTCACTCTGTCACCCAGGCTGGAGTGCAGTGATGCGGTCTCAGGTCACTACAACCTCCACCTCCCAGGTTCCAGTGATTCTCCTGCCTCAGCCTCCCGAGTAGCTGGGATTACAGGTATTCACCACCATACCCAGCTAATTTTTGTATTTTTAGCAGAGACGGGGTTTCTCCATGTTGGTCAGGCTGTTCTTGAACCCCAGACCTCAGGTGATCCACCCACCTCGGCCTCCCAAAATGCTGGGATTACAGATGTGAGCCACCACGCCCGGCCAGACTTTTATTTTTAACATGCATGAAACTGTCACTAAATTACATGGGTACAAACACAGTCTTAAGTACGGATGTAAAATTATACCAAGAAATACTCATCTGTGTTTGGATACACTACAAAGCACAGAGAATACACATTTTTGTTTATATCCTATACAAGATCTATGTGCATAGATGTACAATGCATACACATATACACTCATACACATGTGTAATGTTTAGTCTTATATCTTACTTGTTTTCATATAGGATTTAGTGCAATTTATCATAATAGTGAAGATAAAATAAGACTTAAACATTGGTAATGCTTGATAAGTATAACTAACATATATGCCTTATAAAACTTTCCTCTTAAAATATAAAACATAAAAAAAACTTTTATACCTCTAACTCTACTACTATTATGCATATAAAAATAGAGACTGAAATATAAGCTGATGCCAGAATATCTAAGAATAACACAGAAGAGATAATTCTTATATTTTCCTTAAGAACACAAATGCTGGTTCTCTAATGAAAATTATATATATGGCCTATAATTATTTCTTTTTCAGTTATAGTTTAGCTTCTTTGAAGAGTCTACATAGTTAAGTGTGGTGATTAATACTCTGCAATGGAGATTGTATTACTTAGAGTATCTTTATGGTCCCATGTAATTGTTTTAAAAGGTATAAACCTTAAATACGATTTTGAGTTTGTCTTATGCTGTCTTTTAGCAACTCAATAATAAATTTTCCTTGCATGATTTTGCCAGTGTAGTAGAAGCTAGAAACCCAGAACATATATTTATACATAATTCCCATCAGCAGGATTTTAGATTGTATTCCACCAAGAAGAAGCATTAACAAAAGCTTTGGAGGGCATAACAGAAGTAAATGCCATTCTTGTTCATGTGGATGTGGTGAAAAATCACATGGGCCAGGACATACATATGGCAGACATAAGGTTTTGACAGTGACCGTGGGCATTGTCTATCAAAATACTCTCACTAGTGCTGCAGAAGTCTGAGAAAATCAATGGCTAATTCCCATATTAACTAAAAAATTTTGATCTCCCAAAAGCCACTAGCAAGTTTCCTTGACTTGTGCTTCCTCAGCTTTTCCAGTTGTTTTATAAGAACTGTTTCTAAATTCCTTTCTTAAATATCTTTCTGTTAGATATAACCATAGTGGTCTCTGTCTTCATGATCATAGCAGACTTGTAGAGAAAAAATATGCAAATGATCTACCAATAATACAACATTTTTATAAACAGCAACTTTTAAAATAACATGCTACATTTTAATGTCTTATTGGTCTCATCATTGATGCCATGTTCTACTTCACATCTCAAATATATTTAACTGGGCTATGAATCTATACGTTTATAATTATTCTTTGAGCAAAAATAAAATCATTAGCTGAAGAGCATGAATTATTTTCACTTCTAGGAATCACTTATGGAATAATCATAACAGATTGTTATAATAATTCTTAATTCACAAGTAGCCTTATTTAAGCATATTCTAACTTTTATGCTTGCAATATGCTAAATAAACAAAATTTTACGTCATATTTTCTTTTTTTTTTTTCACTCTGTCACCCAGGCTGGAGTGCAGTGGTGCAATCTTGGCTCACTGCAACTTCTGCCTCCAGGGTTCAAGCAGTTCTCCTGCCTCAGCCTCCAGAGTAGCTGGGATTACAAGCATGTGCAACCATGCCCAGCTAATTTTTGTATTTTTAGTAGAGATGGGGTTTCACCATATTGGCCAGGCTGGTCTCGAACTCCTGGTGATCCACCTGCCTTGGCCTTCCAAAGTTCTGGGATTACAGGCTTGAGCGACTGTGCCTAGACCTTTTTTTTTTTTTTTTTTTTGGAAACAAAGTTTCGCTCTTCTTGCCCAGGCTGGAGTGCAATGTCAGCATCTCAGCTGACCGCAACCTCCACCTCCCAGGTTCAAGTGATTCTCCTGCCTCAGCCTTCCGAATAGCTGGGATTACAGGCATGCACCACCACACCTGGCTAATTTTGTGTTTTTAGTAGAGACAGGGTTTCTCCATGTTGGTCAGGCTGGTCTTGAACTTCCGACCTCAGGTGATCCGCCTGCCTCGGCCTTCCAAAGTGCTGGGATTACAGACATGAGCCACTGTGCCCGGCCATGTCATGATTTTCGTACTTTCAGTGTGTAATACATATTTAATTTCCATAGTCACTCTGTAACTGCATCATGGCAAACACAATATTTCTAAAATTATATATTTGGCTCTAATATTATTTATTAAATTAAATATAGTTTTTAAAAGAAGTGCCTCTGATGGTGGTGGTGGCCCATCTAGAGCAGCCACTGTGGGGATGCCAGCTGCAACAGGGGAGGCACAGTCAGGGCTGCACACTCCATGGAGCCAGTGGGAGGCAGGAACAGGTGGGAGCCCTGCCCCCTACTGAGTTGGTGCGGCAGGAGCACCAGGCTCTGGGGCTGCAGCTGGATAGCTGCAGCTCCAGACCCAGGCATCCCTGCACTCTTGGGAGACCAGGAAACTCCCCTGGCCCCACTGGTGCAGATGTCTCTGCTCTTACTCCCTGGCCTCTCCCTTGATCCTGGTGCCTGCTCCAATTTTCAAGCAAAGTTATGGCCAAGCCTGGGTGCTGTTGCAACCCAGCTGGTTGTGCACGCACTCAGGAAGGCACTGACATACTATCCCCCCACCACCTCGGCCTCCTCCAGACTTTGGGTGCCAAGGAGCACAAGAGGGATGCTGGAGGGGGCTAATGGCAGCTCAGCACAGGCCTGCAAGTGCTCCTCAGTGCAAACAGACTGAGTGCCTTGGACTGCATGTAGATGGTGGGAGGCAGACAGGTTCCTGGGGAGAAAGGGGTGGGTCCCTGGTGAAACCCCACCTTCAAGCCAGGGATGGCCTGAAACCTGGGGATTGGCTACCAGTTCCCGGTGGAGTCTGTGGCCTGGAGTGCTTTCTTGGGGTTCACCCATGACCACCAATGGATCAATCAGCACACAGTTCCTCCCTCCTGAGCCCATAAAAACCCCAGACTTAGCCAGTCTCACACAGGCACTGGGACTACCAACTGCAGAAAGGAGTTACCCACTTCGGATCTCTGGCGAGCTGTTCTATTGCTCAGTGAAGCTCCTCTCTGCCTTGCTCACCTTCCAGTTGTCCACATATCTTATTCTTCCTGGACATTGGACAATAACTCAGGAACTGCCAAATGATGAGACTGAAAGTGCTGTAACACAAACAGGGCTGAGACATGCCCCCAACTCTCCACTAGAAGGAGAGAAGAGAGAAGGAGAGAAGAGCTGCAGCACTTTCGGGAGCCCAGACCTAGGAGCTCCCCAAGCCAGAGCTGTGACACTTCCTTGGGGCTCTGCGGTTCCTGGTGTCTCCAAGCTTCCAGGCACCACTGCATTCTCTGGCACCCACAATGGAAGCTACTTGTGATACACCTGGTCCAGTCGCAGCCTCGTAGGGAGCCGACGCTTGTACCAGGGCCTAGAGCTGTCCACCCTGCCGCAGCCGGCACGCCTGGCTGTGAGCAGTGGCCAGACCCCACACTCGCTTACACACCCCTCACTGCTCCATGTCTTGCTCACCCTTGGCAGGCATGGAGTCCAAGCCAGTAGAGCGAGCCAAGCACTGCCTGCTGGGCCTAGTGGGTGGAACCAGCACAGCCGCCTGAACAGAACTCAGGCAAAGGTGCCACTGGCCACAGATAAAAAAGTGGTTGGTTTTGAGCTGGAAAAGTGACATGCTAAGGATCTTGTGACCCTACCATCATATTTCCTACTTTGAACTCAAGGAAAAATATGTAAAATTAAAAGCCCAATATTAAAGGTAACTGATTCTGTATTTCTGTTAATATCCACAATTGTTATTTAAAATCTGTTCTAAATTTTTAAATTATTCCTTGACATTGTTCAATTTTATGTTTATAATTAGGCTATACTTTAAATTATTTACTTTGGATTTCCAGGAAATTTAAATATTACCCAGAAATATGACACTAATAAAAAATAAAGATGCTTTCAGAGAAGTTGGATTATTTAGGACATAGGACTATTTAATTATTCTGGTCTCCTAGATAGCAGCTCAATATATTTGTCATATCTTACTGCATCATTCTATGACACATAAAATGTAAGAATTATGATATATATTAAATTGTTTTTGAGCCAATTTTATTTCATTTGACATATTAATAAAAATTCAGGTTACTATATACATGTTGATTATTTTAAGCAACTTGAATATGTTTCCGTTGTTAATATTTTTGTAAAATAATACAGTATAAAGGTGTATAGTTCTCTATGTGAACAAGGCATAAGTTCAATGTGAGCATTAAATGTCAAATTGTATCTCTATTTAAATCATGTAATTAAATTTCATGGTAAGGTGTTGAAGCATTATTTGAAGATAAATATTAAAATGTTAATGAAACAATTTTCCTTGAAAAGTGTTTAAATACTTAAAAAATAGCATGCTCTTCTTGTCCGTAAGTGTGAAACTTAATAAAAATTAGCTAAGCAAAGAACAAATCAAGTTTGAAGTAGATATACTTTATGATCCGATTCTTGTAAAAAATAAACATTTGAACAATTTTCACTCGCACAGTTTGATCACTAAAATGAAAGAAAGCACATTAACTATCACTTGAAAAATTCCTTTTGAATATTTTATACTTTAAAATTGAAAAATGGTAAAATAAGTTCATGTTAATAAAAGATCAGTATGTCGGGAGGATCGCTTGAACCTGGGAAATGGAGGTTGCCATGAGCCAAGATCCCACCACTGCACTCCAACCTGGGTGACAGAGCAAGACTCTTGTCTCAAAAGTTAAAAATAAATAAATAAATAAATAACATAATCAAAGGTAATTAGTTCTATGTCTTAGAAATTTAAAAACTGGGCTGGACGCCGTGGCTCACGCCTGTAATCCCAGCGCTTTGGGAAGCCGAGGCGGGCGGATCACAAGGTCAGGAGATCGAGACCCCTGGCTAACATGGTGAAACCCCATCTCTACTAAAAATACAAAAAATTACCGGGCGTGGTGGCGGGCGCTTGTAGTCCCAGCTACTTGGGAGGCTGAGGCAGAAGAATGGTGTGAACCCAGGAGGTGGAGCTTGCAGTGAGCTGAGATCATGCCACTGCACTCCAGCCTGGGTCAGCGAGACTCCGTCTAAAAAAAAAAAAAAAAAAAAAAAGAAGGAAATTTAAAAACCGAAACAGTTTTAAAGGTAGTTTCACTTTTAATGGCTACTTAGAATGTTGTACTGCTGAAATGAAAATAATATTAAATACAAAAAGATCTTTGTTCTGCTACTGACATTAAACATTTTGGTAAGTGTTTAAATGACAACAAATATACTTCTTTCTATGGTTTTGTTTTTGCAATTGGTTTGAAATCTATATATCATTTGTTCAATTATTTATTTTGCAATAATTATATACTATATACTTTTTAAGGTACTGGTAGTATAGCAATAAACAAAGCATGCTAAGTTCTCTATCCTGATTGGCTTACATTCAAGAAAGACAGAAACTAAGAAAAATAAATACATCAATTATATAGTTAATTGGATAATGTTAAGGGAAATAATAGAAAATAATCAAGAAAGAGGAGTGAGGATTGACAAATTAAATAAGTTAGAGATGTCTTCAGAGAGAAAATGGCAATTGCTCAAAGATGTACAGTTGAGGAAGAATGAAAAATTAGATTTGGTCTAAATATCTTTCAGATAGGAAGTTCTGGAAATACTAAAATCTTATTCCAGGGCTGCATGCTATGTTCAAGAAAACCCAAAGTGCCAGTTTGACTGAAGCTAAAGAGAGGGAGAGGTATAAAATACGATGTCACAGAGGATGTTGACTGTGGTATCTATTTGATTTCTAATTATTACACTATCTTAGCACTGCTTCTCTTTTATTTCTATATGCATTTCCTAAGTGATCTCATCCAATATCATGCCCTTAAATACCATGTATATGCTACTAATTCTAAAATGTATTACTTGATTCTAACATTTCCACTAACTTCAAATGTTTACATCTGACTAATTTCTTTCTATCGTTATCTATATATCTAATAGGTATCACAAATTTAACAAGATCAAACCAACACTACTAATTCTCCATCTCAAAAAATATTCTATCAAAACATTTTCCTACTTAAATCATCCTTATATAATAAATGATGTCTTTCATTCATGAACCTAAAGCAAAAACAAAACAACAAGAAAAACAGTAAACATACAACATAAAAAGTCATTTTTGTTTCTTCTTTTCTTTTTAATTTGGGCTAGAAACAATGACATTCCAATAGTAATAAGAACCCCTTGCATTTTGACTTTGATTTTGCCACAAGAAATTGGAGACCGTGGAGAAATAGACAATTCTTGGGCTATGACAAAAAAAGTGCTAGGCGAAACTGTAATATCTAGTGTCATAAAATAATAAATGCTAAAAAATAAGAGACCATTTTAAAAGAGAAGCTATCTTGGAAGGACTAGACAAATCTGGCACATTATGAAGAACAAAAGAATAACATTGATAAAGTATTATATTCCATTGAATAGCATATGTGTACACAGTCTGCTATTATAGAAAATAAAAAAGAAAGCATAAAAATGGAGAGGAAGAAAGGAAGGAAGGAGGAGAGAAGCAGTAAAATATCAAAATGTATGGTAGAATGACAACTAATGAATGCAGAAAAATGCTAGGTTTAGAAAATCAATAAAATTAGTAAAAAAAAAGAAGACTCAAGCAAGAATTATCAATTAATGCAAAAATATTGAGTGAAAAAATGGACAGCCTATTTGCAGAATTTCAAATTAGCTTCCTAATAAAATATTATAATTAATTACACAGGGGAAAAGTATAACTTTTCAGTGGAGAATTTTGGTAAACATCACCTCAGCCAAGTGATCAAAATTAACATCAGCAATAGTGGGATAAAGAGACATTATGTGTTTCCCAACATAATTCATTGAGAAAGATAAAATGTCACTTATGGAATATTTCTGTCACATATAAATGATTTCAATTTAATCATGTCAAAACAGTAAGCAAATCTAGATAAAGGGTCATACTACAAAACATATCACCTGTCCTAGAAAATGTTAACCATGAAAGAAAAAGAAAGATATAAAATTTTCCACATAGAAGAAAACAAGTGACAAGATAACTAAATGTGATGAATTATCCTGGGTTGAATTCTGGATCAGAGGAACTATGGCTATACAATACATTTTTTGGGCACTACATGAAACTAGAATATGGATTGTATACTAGATGATAATATTGTATCAATATTACATTTCCTGAAGTTGAAAATTTTGGAGATGTTGTGAATGAGATTGTTTTTTCGCTTAGAAATATAGTTGTGAAGTAGTTAGTGGTAAAGGGTCATGAAGTATGTAAATTATTCTTTTCGGTTTTTTTTTTTTTTTTTTTTTTTTTGAGATTGAGCCTCACACTGCCCCCCGGGCTGAAGTGCAATGGTGGGATCTCAATTCGCTGCAACCTCTGCCTCCTGGGTTCACGTGACTCTCCTGCCTCAGCCTCCTGAGTAGCTGGGATTACAGGCACACATCACCACACCCGTCTGATTTTTTGTATTTTTAGTAGAGACGGGGTTTCACTATGTTGGCCAGACTGGTCTCAAACTCCTGAATTCGTGATCTGCTTTCCTCAGCCTCCCAAAGTGCTGAGATTACAGGCGTGAGCCACCACGCCCGGCCGTAAATTATTCTTTGTTGATTCAGAAGTGTGTGAGTGTGCAAAGGAAAAAAAGACACAAAAATTATAAAATGTTAATAATAGCTGATTCTAGGTAAAGGGTATAGTTATTTAATTAGTAGTCTTTGGTAAAAGATATATGTGAATTTTTGTACTATTTTCAACACTTCTGTAATTTGAAAGTAATCTCAAAATAAAAAAGTTATTTCATGTAAATGAAGATTCAAAACACAAAGGAACTAAATATACCTTTCACCTTAAACAACAGAAAAATTACAAACATGCTTTCCATATTGGATAACACACAAAGTAATGATTCCTGAGAGATGAGAAACAAATGATATGAGCCCAAAGTTTCCTGTATCTTACTGTTTGGAAGTAGTCTACAAGTTGCAGTGCCTGTAATTAGCTTCCCTGATACACTTAGTGTTTGAATCCTTTCAGGTTTTAGATCTCGGCTCAAAATTTACCTCCTCAGTGACATCTTCCTTGAACCTTGATTCATGACCATAGTATGGCATTAAATGTTCATAGCATTTATCATGATCAGAAGTCATCTTATTAATTTCTTGATTAATATTTTCATTGTATGTATCCATCCAAATATTGTATTATTGACAGGAAAATTAGCTTTTAAGGCATTTAAGACAACATATTTAATAATTTTTCAGTTTCCTCAATGTCTAGAAAATGCCATAACATAAAATAAATACTTAATAATTATGCATGGAATGGAAATGCAATTAATAAATTCAAGTGATACAAATTCACTTATATAAATGTAGAGATGTTAAAAAGCATCTGAATGATTAATACTTAATATCCCACTTAATCTTCACAGTTACCAATGAGAGAGGGACAATTATCCTTCTCATTTTTCGTATGAAGAAACTAAAAAATAATTAGTTTAAATGTTATCCAATGTCACTACTTACTTAGTAAATAGCAAAGGCAGTCTGCCTTGAATTCTGGTTTGAATCTCAGGTACTTAGCCATTATTTAGTACTATTTTACGATTATGTGTTATAAATATGATGCATTTTTAAATTATCAAGTAAAGTTTGAGAGTACAAGGAGATATAAAAACATATTAAACAAAGGAAATTAAAGAAAAATAAGGAATAACACTGTTATGACAAGGCACAGGCAAATTCAGGCCCTATAGTTGAAAATGTTAAGATACAGAGGCTTTCATAATAACAAAGGATATTAAAGACTAAACAGTCAATTGGACATTAAATATAATGCAATAAAATGTATAATCCATTAAACAAACATTATATGGACACAAGAGAGGCAAGCTGAAATGTAAGAGATCTTTTCATTTCCTATCAAATAACTAAAAAAAAAGTTAATGAGTAGTTACAACTGCCAAATATGGTGATGACTTTTGAGTACCTGAAGCTGAGTAGAGTACTCTTTGTGATTTTAATCACTTTACAGAAAGATTAACTTCTTTGCTTTTCAATATATTGTTATGAGGATCTTAGATTAAAAAAAAAATCTAAGCTATTCAATCTGAGAATATCACACATCTACCTTTGGCTGATTAGATAATATTCTAGAATGGGAAAGAACTAATTTGTAATAACAATTTTAGGGTTCCAAACTATTCCCACTCTTGAGGGGGAAATGTTAGTGGGTTATAGCCAGCTGGTGGTATGATTATGTATTTTATGCAGGAGGAAATATAATTGCATGTGGATATAAATGGGCATCGGATATTGAGGATGAAATTAAAAAGGGGTTATTGAAGTAGCTTGAAATCTTTGCCAATGACAACACTATTTGAGTAAGGCCGTTTAATGCTAAATAACAAGTCAATTTTCATTTATTTGCCTTTGGCAATTACAGTAGTCTGAGGCTTCCAAAATGTAATGAGATTTTGAAGAATCTTTTCCAAGCATTTTTAGTAGAAAAAGTATTATTTTGGCAGATTTATGTATCAAGAGTCAGAGAAAATATCTGAGGTATGTCAGGAGTTCTGCTCAAAACTGAATTGTTAAAGGAAAATTTATGTACACATTTCCCCCAAGGTGTGAAACATAGTAGGATTATAATGATTCTTCTCCTGAAAAATAGGTTAGCAACAATCCCTCACATTCTGGATAAGGGAAGTTTGCTCTGGTCTTTCTGAGAGTGATATTTTTTATATTTGTCTCTTAGTGGAAGGTGTTAGCACATAAAACAACCCTGCAGGAAAGAAAGAATAGCAGTGTTTTTTGTTGTTGTTGTTGTTGTTTACACTCCTGTTTCTAGAAAACTTCCAGAGTTTAAAAATTAAAAAAGTATTTTATATCATCAGTCTGAGTATAAAGAACAAGGAGGTTCTTGGGGGGTATAATTACAGCAATTATTTAAAACTGTCTTGGAAAGTCTATTCCTTTATAATTAAGTTGACTTGCCCTGTGTGTCTTGGGAATCAGGGTTGGCAAAGATGAGTCTCTCCAGTTGATAATGCTTTTTCTGATCAGATTATAATGCAAAAGCAGAATAGATGACATGTTTTAGCATACAGGAAAAAAAAGATGTGAATTTCTAAGCAGAATAAAGAGGAAGGTTTATCCCGAAACTTTATGAGCCATGATATATTCTGACCATTTTCTTTTTTTTCTTTTTTTCTTTTTTTTTTTTTTTTGAGATGAAGTCTCGCGCTGTCGCATGGGCTAGAGTGCAATGTCATGATCTTGCTCACTGCAACCTTCGCCTCTCAGGTTCACGCGATTCTCCTGCCTCAGCCTCCCAAGTACCTGGGATTACAGGTGCACACAACTGCACCTGGCTAATTTTTTGTATTTTTAGTAAAGATGGGGTTTTACTCTGTTGGCCAGACTGTCTGATCATTTTCTATAATCTTCAATTTTTATTCTCAAATCAAGGGTAAAATATAATGGCCCATTTATTTTAACAACTACTTTGTGCCAATAACCACATGGAGACTTTTCCACATGATATCCAGCAGAGTTCTCTCAAAAGCATAAGAGAGGTTATGTTATTGGCCGGGCACGGTAGCTCATGCCTGTAATACCAGCACTTTGTGGGGCTGAGGTGGGCGGATCACAAGGTCAGGAGATCAAGACCATCCTGGCCAACATGGCGAAACCCCGTCTCTACTAAAAATACAAAAATTAGCTAGGTGTGGTGGCACACACCTGTAGTCCCAGCTACTCGGGAGGCTGAGACAGGAGAATAGCTTGAACCTGGGAGGCAGATGTTGCAGTGAGTTGAGATCACGGCACTGCACTGCACTCTAGCCTGACAACAGAGGGAGACGCCGTCTCAAAAAAAAAAAAAAAAAAGAGGTTATGTTATTATCGCAATTTTCGATGTAAAGAGAGAAGTTCATATAGAATAAGCAGCAAATTGCTTCATAACTGTAGTAATAGTATTAGAGTTTATACCTATTTCTAAGTTTTTTTGGACACATTGTCCATACAGTTTATTTTTTACAGCATTATGCTTCCTACAGTACATATAAAATGTAACATTGAGTTCTTGCAGAGCTTCAGAAAATGAAACTTTTATAATAGTATACATAATTTAAGATAATTAGAACACATTTATTTGATGCATTTGTCACCACCTATTGAACTTAGATAGTATTCAGAAAACTCTAAGATTGATCTAGGAAAGGGTATGTATTCCTGTAACTAGTATTTAAAGGCTATGATTTTAACCACAGTAGTGAAGTCACCTTGTTTATGCCCAGTGATTACATTGTAATTAAGAAATCATGAAGAAAAGTTTGATATTTTAGCTTCAAGCTTTCAGTCAATTTTCTTGTTTGGAGGATCTTGAAAGTGGAAGTTTCTCAGGAAACTTGATTCAAAGAGTTAACTATTAAAATGTTTTTCTAGATATATGGAACAAAATATTTTATAAAATAAATAACTTTTGTAAACCAGAAACATTATTAGTGTATAAGTCACTTACCAATATTTAAAAGATGTTAGAAGGATTATGAGGAAAGTTATTGTATTAGTTCATTTCACACTGTTATAAAGAACTAATTGAGTCTGAGTAATTTATGAAGAAAATAGGTTTAATTGACTCACAGTTCTGCAGGCTTAACAAGAAGTATGTCTTGGTGGGTCTCAGTACAATTACAATCATGACAGAAGACAAAGCAGAAGCAAGACATGTCTTCTCATGGCTGAGGGAGAGAGAGAAAGATACTGAGGAGGGTAGTGTCACACACTTTTAAACCATCAGATTTCATGAGAACTCGCTCAATATCACAAGAAGAGCATGGGGAAATCTGTCCCCATAATCTAATCACCTACCACCAGGCCCTTCCTTCAACACATGGGGATTACAATTCAACAAGAGATTGCTGTGGAGACACAGAGCCAAACCATATCATTCTGCCCTTGTCACCTCCCAAATCTCATGTTCTTATCAAATTTCAAAACACAATCATACTTTCTCAACAATTCCACAGCCTTAACTCATTTCAGCATTAACTCAAAAGTTCAAGTCCAAAGTCTCATCTGAGACAAGGCAAGTCCCTTCCACTGATGAGCCTGTAAATTAAAAAACAAGTTAATTACTTCCAAGATACAATTGAGGTACAGGAAATGTGCAAATGTTCCTATTCCAAAAGGGAGAAATCAGCCAAAACAAAGGGGCTACAGGCCTCATGCAAGTCTAAAACCCAGGAGGGAAAGGCATTAAATCTTAAAGCTCTAGAACAATCTCCTTAGACTCCATGTTTCACATTTAGGGCTTGCTGATTCAAGGGGTGGGCTCCCAAGGTCTTCAGCAGCTCTGCCTCTGTGGATCTGCCAGGTACAGCTCCTGCGGCTGCTTTCATTGGCTAGTGTTGAGTGCCTTCAGCTTTTCCAGGTACCCAGTGCCAGCTGTCAGTGTATCTACCATTCTAGGATCTAAAGGATGGTGGCCCTCTTCTCATAGCTCCACCAGGCAGTGCACCAGTGGGGACTCTGTGTGGGGGCTCCAACCCGACAATTTCACTCTGCACTGCCCTAGCAGTGGTTCTACATGAGGGCTCCACCCCTGCAGCAGACTTCTGCTTAGACATACAGGTGCTTCCATATATCCCCTAAAATCTGGACAGAGGTTTGCAAACCTCAGTCCTTGCCTTCTGTGCACCTGCATGTCCAACATCATGTGGAAGCTGCCGAGGTTTGGAGCTTCCACTATTTGAAGTAATAGCCTGAGCTGTATGTACCTTGACCCCTTTTAGCCACAGTTGGAGCTGAAGTGGCTGAGATGCAGGACACCATGTTTTGTGGCTGCATAGAGCAGCAGAACCCTGGGCCTGGCCCATGAAACCATTTTTTCCACCTAGGCCTCCAAGCCATTGATGGGAGGGGTTGCTGTAAAGGAGGTCTCTGACATGACATGGAGACATTTTCCACCATTGTCTTGGCTATGAACATTTGACTTCCCTGTACTTATGCAAATTGCTGCATCCAGCTAAATTATTCCTAGAAAATTTGTTTTGTTTTGTTTTGTTTTTTTCTACCACATGGTCCAGTTGCAAATTTTCAAACTTTTGTGCTCTGCTTCCCCTTTAAATGTAATTTCTAGTTACATGTAATCTCTTTGTTCATGCATATAAACATACAGTTTTCAAAATAGCCAGGTCACATTGTGAATTCTCTGATGCTTAGAAACTTCTTCTGCCAGATACCCTAAATCATCCATCTCAAGGTCAAAGTACCACAGGTATTTAGAGCAGGGGCACAATGCCACCAGTCTCTTTGCTAAAGCATAGCAAGAGAGACCTTTACTCCAGTTCCCAATAAGTTCCTCATCTCCATCTGAGACTATCTCAGCCTAGACTTTATTGTTCATATCACTATCAGCATTTTGGTCAGAACCATTCAATGGCCAGGCACAGTGGCTTATGCCTGTAATGCCAGCACTTTGGGATGTCAAGGCAGGTGGATCACCTGAAGTCAGAAGTTCAAGACCAGCCTGGCCAACATGGTGAAATCCCATCTCTATAGAAATACAAAAAATTCGTTGGGTATGGTGGCGGGCACCGGTAAACCCAGCTAATCGGGAGGCTGAGGTAGGAGAATCACTTGAACCCAGGAAGTGCAGGTTGCATTGAGCCAAGATTGCACCTTGCACTTCAGCTTGGGTGACAAGAGTGAAACTCCATCTCAAAACAAAACAAAACAGAAAAAAAAAAATCAACAATTCTCTAGGAAGTTCCAAACTTTTCTACATCTTCCTGTCTTCTTTTGATTCCTCCAAACTGTTCCAACCTCTGTCTGTTACCCAGTTCCAAGGTCAGTTCCACATTTTCAGGTGTCTTCATAGCAGTGGCCCTCTCTCCAGGTGTTAATTTTCTGCATTAGTCTATTTACACACTGCTATAAAGAGCTCCTTGAGACTGGATAATTTATTAATAAAAGAGGTTTAATTGACTCAGAGTTCTGCAGGCTTAACAGGAAGCATGACTTCAGGGTTTTAGGAAACTTACAATCATAGTGGAAGGTGAGGGGGAAGCAAGGCATGCTTTCCCATGGCAGCAGGAGAGAGAGAATGAAGGGGGAGGTGCCACATACTTTTAAATCATCAGATATCATAAGCACTCATTCACTATCATGAAAACAGCATGGAGAAATTTGTTCCCATAATCCAATCACCTCCACCATGCCCCTCCTTTAACACATAGGAATTACAATTCAACAAAAGATTTGGGTGGGGACACAGCCAAACCATATCAGTTACTAATAATAAACATAATTTGTTTCAAAGTAGACTCATTTAAGTAAAGATAAAAATAAAAATGTCTTTTCTGCTACCCACATTGAATCCAGCAGATATTCAGCATCTGCATCAAATGAATTATATATTACACACTGTGCAATTATTTCACTGCTAGTGAAATGTTCTGCCAAATGTCTGTAAGAAAAAGTGCTGAAACTTGAATTTTAGAATATTTCATCTTAAATATTATGTTTTTATATGAACACACAAGAATAATTTACAATGAAGAAATTAATAGTACTATATACAGTTTTAGAGGAATAACTACATTATCAAATAAGATTAACATAGCTATAGGTTTTCACCAAGATTCAGACCCAAGTATCCAATTAAAACAGACTCATTGAAAGAGATCCATTGGATTTAGAGTACCTAAAGGCAAAAGACATGAAAATAGAGCTGTGAAGAGTGGAGCTACTGTTACAGTAGGTAGCTAGTCAGGCGTGACTTGGCAGAAGAGGGCTCCCCACAACACACACACACACAACAGGAATGTCAGGTGACAATCAGTTGATGATCAGGCAATAATAATTGGTCACAGCCAGAACAATGGAAAGTGGTTGTCTCCCAATAGATAGAAATCACCTGAAACTGGTGATCAGCAGCTTTCTGACCTCAGGAGTTGGATGAGTGGGCTCAAAAATGCACATTCAGAGGCAAAATGGCAGAGTTTAACTGGTATATGACCTTCCTCTAGGAATGCTAGACTAGTAAGGGAAGAACACTTCAAGTGACCATGCTTAGAACTCCAGTAAAGACACTGCACACGCTCCCTGCCAAGTTTTAGCAGGCCACTGTAAACCAAGACTATTCACAAGAAGACTATAAACAAGTCTTTATTTAAAAGAATATAGTGTTGTCACAGCAACTCTAGAAACTTTTCCTGCAAAAATTGTTAACTATTAGGAAATGACTGGGCATGAACAAGGTGACATGCTTACTGTGGTTAAAATCATAGTGTTTAAATAGTAATGAAATAATGCATTCCCTTGTCTTGGTTAATCTTTTACTCTGAGTTGTCTGAATGTTACTTTCAAGTGCAATACATCTTATTATATTGGATTAGTCTTATCAAGAAAATATACTTTTTGAACACTAAAATTGAGTAAGAAAATCAGTTTTTGTTCTCAGATTTGATATATATTTTTAAAAATACGCCAATATTTTATAAATATATCATTGCTTCTGACGCCATCTAACATTTTACATTTACTCAAATCTCATCAAAGATTAACTGCTCACCTACCATCTCTATTAAGTAAAGCAAAAACTTGAAATGCACTTTTTGGGATAGGCACCCTGGGTGCTTGACTTCCACAATGAGAAGAAATACTTCAGATAGTAGCTACTTTAAAGGGGATGAATACAATTTAGAGAAAACCCAGACCCAAACAATAGCTTAAAATTCACGCTAGCCTTGCTTAGCCTTGATTAGCAAAATGTCAGAGTGGAAATGCTAGGGAAAAAGGGGAAAAAATTATTTTTTTCCCATCAATATGCCACTCTGATTGTGTAATTGTTACAAAACATTTATTTGTAATGAGAACTACCAGTTAGAAGCATGGGCTGTTCACATTGGCCAGTCAGTATAGTATCTTCAGAGAAAATATAGATAATAAAAAAAAACAGAAATGAAATCAGAATCAGTTTGATGAATTAGAATCATAAACCCCCTATGAGTTTGTTCTTTTGTATGCATGTGTTTCTTTTATTTTTGTTTGTTTTTTAACTTGTGCTTTAAAAAAAGTTTATTATTAATTTTTTGTGGGCGTAGGCATACATATAGCAGGTGTACATGTTTATAGGGTATATGAGCTATTTTGATACAGGTAAACAATGTGTAAGAATTACTTTAGAGTAAGTGAGGTATATCAGTCACCTCAAGCATTTAGCCTTTGTGTTACAAGCAATCTAATTACACATCTTTTTATTTTAAACTGTACAATTAAATTATTATTGACTACAGTCACCCTGCTGTGTTATTAAATACTAGATCTTATTCATTTTTTTGACTAAATGTTCATAGCCATTGACCATCCCCACTTTCCCCTGCCCTCCCACTATCATTATTCTCTGGTATTCTGCCCTCTATCTGCATGAGTTCAGTTGCTTTTTTAGCTGCCACAAATTAACGAGAATATGTGAAGTTTGTCTTTCTGTGACTGGCTTATTTCACTTAACATAATAACCTTCGCTTGATCCATATTGTTGCAAATGACAGGATCTTATCCTTTTTTGTGACTGAATAGTACTCCATTGTGTATATATGCTATATTTTCTCTATCCATTCCTCTGTTGATGGACAGTTAGGTTGCTTCCAACTCTTGGCTACTGTGAATACTACCACAATAAATGTAAGGGTTTTTTTTGTATTCCAATTTCAATTCTTTTGGGTATACTCTTAGCAGTGGGATTGCTGGATTATATAATAGCTCTATTTTTAGTTTTTGAGGAAGTTTCAGATTGTTTTCAATAGCAATTTTCCTATTCATCATTCCCACCAACAGTGTACAGGAATTTCCTTTTCTCCACATCCTTGCCAGCATTTGTTATTGCCTGTTTTTTGGATAAAAGCCATTTTAATTGGGTGAGGTGACAGGTTGCTGTAGTTTTGACTTGCATTTCTCTGATGATCAATGATGTTGAGCACCTTTTTATATATCTGTTTGCCATTTGAATGTCTTCTTTTGGGAAATGTTTATTCAGATATTTTGCCCATGTTTTAATCAATTATTTGATTTTTCCTGTAGAGTTTTTTGAGCTCCTTATGTATTTATTAATTTCTTGTCAGATGGTTAATTTGCAAATATTTTCTTCTGGTCTGTGGATTGTCTCATCATTTTGTTGATTGTTCCCTTTGCTGTTCAGAAGATTTTTAACTTGATTTGATTCTACTTGTCCATTTTTGCTTTGGTTGCCTGTGCTTCTGGGGTATAACCCAATAAACCTTTGCTGAGGCAAATATACTGGAGAGCTTTTCTGATGTTTTCTTTTAGGGGGAGTCATAGTTTGGAGTCATAGATTTAAATCTTTAATCCACTTTGATTAGATTTTTGTATATGGGGAGAGAGAAGAATATAGTTTCATTCTGCTGCATATGAATATCAAGTTTTCCCAGCAGCATTTATTAAAGAGAATATCTTTTCCTCTATGTATGCTTTTGGCAACTTTGTCCAAAAAAAAAAGGTCCACTGTAGATGTATAGGTGTTTTTTCTTTCTGAGTTCTCTATTCTGTTCCATTGTTCTATGTATCTGTTTTTATGCCAATATTATGCTGTTTTGGTTACTATAGCTCCATAGTATAATTTGAAGTCAGATAAGGTGATTTCTCCAGTTTTGCTCTTTTACCTTTGGCTATTCTGGCTCTTTTATGGTCTCATATAAATTTTAGAATTTTTTCTATTTATGTGAAGAATATCATTGGTATTTTAATAGGGATTGCATTGAATCTGTAGATTGTTTCGGGGTAGTATGGACATTTTAACAAGATTGACTATTCTAATCCATGAAAATGGAATATTCTTCTATTTTTTTGCATCCTTTTGAATTTCTTTCATCAGTGTTATATAGTTTTCCTTATGAAGATATTTTACTTTCTTTAGTTAATCCCTAGGTACTTTATTTTACTTGTAGCTATTGTGAAGGCAATTACTTTCTTGATTTTTTTCCCTCAGGTTGTTCACTCTTTTTGCTGTTGTTGTTGTTGTTGTTGTTGTTCTTGTTTTTGCTGAAATGAAGTCTCGCTCTGTCGCCCAGGCTGGAGTACAGTGGCGCGATCTCAGCTCACTGCAGCCTTAGCCTTCCAGGTTCAAGTGATTCTCCTGCCTCAGTCTGCCAGGTAGCTGGGATTACAGGTGCCCACCACCATGCTCAGCTAATTTTGTATCTTCAGTAGAGATGGGGTTTCACCATGTTGGCCAGGCTGGTCTCAAACTCCTGACCACAGGTGATTCGCCCACCTGGGCCTCCCAAAGTGTGTTCACTCTTGGCATACAGAAATACTACCAAATTTTGTACATTGATTTTGTGTCCTGTAGCTTTACTCAATTTGTTTATCAGTTCTAATAGTTTTGTGCTTGATGTTCTTTAGGTTTGCACCAATATAAGATTATGATATCTGCAAACAAGGATAGTTTGATTTCTTCCTTTCTAATTTGGATGTGTTTACTTCTTTCTCTTGTCTGATTGTCCTAGTTAGGATTTCCAGTACTATATTAAATAATAGTGATACAAATGGGCATTCTTGTATTGTTCCATATTTTAAATAAAAAGCATTCAGTTTTTGTTCATTCATTAGGATATTAGCTGAGGATACATCATATGTAGCTTCTGTAATGTTGAGGTCTATTTTTTCTAGCCCCAGTTTTTTCAGGGTTTTTGTTATAAAGGGATGTTAAATTTTCTAAAGTGCTTTTTTAGCATGAATTTGAATTATCATGTTTTTTTTTCTCCCATTCTGCTCACATGATATATTACATTGATGAATTCGCATATATTGAACCATTCTTGCATCCCTGGAATAAATCCCTCTTGGTCATAATGAATAATCTTTTAAATGTATTGTTGAATTTGATTTTCTAATAATTTGTTGAGGATTATTGCATCAATGTTTATAAGATATATTAGCCTACCATTTCTTTTTTTTGGTGGCGGTGGGGATAGAGTCTCACTCTGTTGCAAGGCTGCAGTGCAGTGGCACTATCTCTGCTCACTGCACCCTCCGCCTCCCAGGTTCAAGCGATTCTCCTGCCTCAGCCTCCCGAGTAGCTGGGACTACAGGTGAGCGCCATCATGCCGGGCTAATTTTTGTATTTTTAGTAGAGACGGGGTTTCACCATGTTGGCCAGGATGGTCTCAATCTCTTGACCTTGTGATCCACCTGCCTCAGCCTCCCAAAGTGTTGGGATTACAGGCATGAGCCACCATGCCCGACCCATTTCTATTTTTTTAAATGTGCCTTTGGTTTTTGTATCAGGACAATATTGGCTTCAAATAATTAGTTTGGAAGTATGCCCGTAGCCTTTTTTGGAATCATTCATGTAGGACTAGTATTAGTTCTTTAAATGTTTGGTTTTCCTCTTTATTGATATGTAGTGCTCATAGCAGCCTCTAATGGTCCTTTTAATTTCTATGATAGCAAATGTATTGTTTCTTTTTTTAATCTCTGATTTAATTTATTTGTGTCTTTCCTCTTATTTTATTTATTAGTCTGGTTAAAGGTTTGTGTTTTGTTTATCTTTAAAAAAAACCAACTTTTCATTTTGTTTGTATTTTGTATAATTTTCTTGCTTTCAATTTCATTTATTTGCACTTGGATGTTTATTTCATTTCTAGTATTACTCTTTGGTTTGGTTTGCTCTTCCTTTTCCAGTTCTTTAAGATGCATTGGTAGGTTGTTGTTTAAAGTTTTTCTTCTTTGTCGATGTAGGCATCAATAGCTATAAGCTTACCTTTTAATGCTTTTGCTGAATCCCATAGGTTTTGATACATTTTGTTTGCATCACCACCATTTGTGTCAAGAAATATTTTAATTTCTTTCTTAGTTTCTTTATTTACCCACAGGTCATTCAGCAACATACTGTTTAATTACCATTTGTTTATAGTTTCCAAAGTTTCTTTTGTTATTGATTTCTAGCTTTATTCCACTGTAGTCAGAAACAATGCTGGATGTATATTCAATATGATTTTAGTGCTTTAAGATTTGTTTTGTAACAAAATATATGGACTACTCTTGAGAAGGATCCATGTGCTGATGTGAAGAATGTGTATTCTGAAGCCACTGGATGAAATGTTCTCTAAATATCTATCTGGTCCCTGTGGTCTGTCTACATTGTCAATTAAGTTTGATGTTTCTTTGCTGATTTTCTGTCTGGATCATCTGTCCAATGCTAAAAATCAGGTGTTTTAGTTGCTAGCTATTATTGTATTGTGGTCTGTCTCTCTCCTTAGCAATAATAATATTTGCTTTTTAAATCTAAGTGTTCCACTTTTGGGTACATATGTATTTTAAACTCTCATATTCTCTTGCTGAATTGACCCCTGTATCATTATATAATTAACTTCTTTGTCTTTTTTTATTTTTTTTTGCCATAAAGTCTGTTTTATCTGACATGAGTATAGCTACTCCTTCTCTCTTTTGGTTTTCATTTATGTGGAATATGTGTTTCTATCTTTTCTTTCAGTCTAAGTGTGTGTTCTAGGTAAAGTGTATTTCTTGTCAGTAACAGATTGCCATTTTTTAATACATTTAGAAACTCTAGGTATTTTGATTGTACAGTTTAGTATGTTTACATTCAATGTTATCGTTGATAAATAAGAACTTATTTCTGCCATTTTGTTACTTGTTTCCTGGTTGTTTTGTAGTCTTCTCTTTCTTCTTTACTTGCTTCCTGTCTTCCTTTTAGTAAAGGTGGTTTTCTCTGGCAGTATGTTTCAATTTCTTGCTTCTTATTTTTTGTGTATCTATTGTATGTTTTTAGATTTGAGGTTACCATTAAGCTTTCAAATAATATAGCCTATTATTTTAAAATAATAACAACACTAATTTTATAAACAAACAAAAAACTAATAACTCTATACTTTAACTTCATCTCCCCGTTTTTTGACTTTATGTTGTTTTTATTTATATTTTATTGTCCTATGTCTTGAAAAGTTGTTGTAGTTATTATTTTTGATTGGTTCATTATTTATTCTTTCTACTTAAGACATGAGGAGTTTCCACAAAATTATAGTTGTTTTTTTCTTCTGCCTTTCTATTTATTTTTACCACTGAGCTTTGTACCCTCAGATAATTTCTCACAGTTCATTAACATCTCTTTGTTTCAGATAGAGTCTCCTTTACTTTTCCGTCTGCTTTTTTTCAAGCATGAGTCTCTCCCGATAGCCACCACAGCTGAGAATGTGCTGAGTCTTGCCTGAAGCCAACAACTCTAGAGTCTCATTCAAGGCCCACAGTATACTACCTGGGTAACATTTATTCAGGGTCCAAGGGTTCTCTAGTCAACTTGTGATGGGTCCTGTCAGAACTAGGTCCTTTTCTTCTAAAAAACAGGTTTTTCTTGCCCTGGGTGTAATGTAGGAAATATAGTCTGGGAGCTAGGGTATTGAAAGGGACACTCAAGACTGATTGATGCCATATCATACTGTGGCTGAACTAGTATCCGAGATGCAAGACAAAGGCCTCTTTAATCTTTCCTCTCCTTTCCTCGAGAGGAAGGAAGTGGTCCCTTTTAGAGAATGAGCTTTGTAGCCTAAAATTGGGAGAGAGGTGGCACAAGCACTCCCTTAGCCACCTTGGCTGGTATCTCAGTATATTGTAGTCCCTCCAAGTTCACTGGCTCTGAGCCCAGTTCAGCACTAGGACTTGCCAAGGAGTTGCAGTCCTTGAGGCCTTAACTGCCTTTCCCATTTATTTAGGGGCCTAGAGCACTTTATCCCATAGCTGTGGGGCTTACCAGAACTCAATTTCCAAACACTGGGATGGGCAATTCACCTCTGACTTGGACAGGTTTAAATTCTCCCTCCACGTGTGAGTGTTAGCTGAGTTTAGCCTGGTTTTGCCTTCTGCTGTAACAGGGTAGCACTGAGTTCCATACAATGTCTTAACAATTGCTGCCCTCTACCTCTCTCAAGTGCACAGATTCTCTCTCTCTGTACCACATAGCTACTGCTGGGGGAGGAGAGGTGACATTGGATATTTGAGAGTGTCTTTCCTACCTTTATCAATGCCTCTTTCAGTGATATAAAGTTAACACTAGGCACCCACAGCACAGAACAGGCAATCCACTTCCTTCTTCAACCATAGTGTCTCTCATCACCTATTAAATGTTAATGTTTTATCTCCAAAAATAAAGACCTGCTCTAACTGAATGTTTACTCAATATTTTGGCTTCTTTCCTTAGAAAAGGTGCATCCCAACTGTATCTAGGTTTTCATCTTTTAATCTTTTGCCTGCTCATAAAATTTTATAAGAACAAAACAAATATCTGCATCTTGTAGCCTTTCATATTTAGTTACAAAAACACTTAATATTTCTTTTGGTTTTGACTTTGTTCTATTTTGTTTCTTTTATCTTTGTTTTTGGAACAGATGCTCAGGCCTATGAGACTTGCCCAGTAGAAAAGTTGTCTCTCCTTTTCCAAAACAATTCTAAAATTAAGTCGTCCTCATAAGGTAAAATTTACTGCCTGTTTTTCTCATCCCTAGTGTTAGGTATTATAGAAATATAAATAAAGAGTTTTTGATTAGTAGGGATATAGTCTTGTGACAATGCTGGAATTTGTAAGATAAATTAGAGAAATCTTCTAAAATAATAAACTGTTACGTTACAAACATACAATTGGGTCTAAACTTCAAATAAGTAAGTTAGTTTCTATTAAGTTTAAAAATTAAAGAAGTTACTAACTTGCTGTGTACCTCTTAGATTAAATTTGAAAGAATTATAAAAATATATTAGAGTTTAATGTCTCTTAATATTTCCACTGAGGAGATAGCAGAAAAAAATTAAGAGTTCACATTTTCCTTTATGTCAAAATGAATAAATTTTGAAGTAAGCAAAACACTTACTTTTAATAAGTCCAAAATATACAATTTAACAGTTTTATATATTTAGTTGCTCTCATATGAATTTAGCAAAGTCTTGAGTTTTTTAACATGCCCATTAATTGAAAGACCTGTATTTCTAGTGAGAAGAACTGAAGTTTCAGTTCTCTCTGGGACATTTTTCATGATTGTTTCTGGTTGAAATCCACAGATTTTTGTTAGCTTGTTCCAATCTATTGTTAGCTAAATATAACCTAATGTACATATGTTTGTGTGTGTTTTCTTTCCTTTTAGTTAGGTAACCACACACTTGTCAGTGACCTGAATGGTAATGTCATATTTTAAAATCATCTGTGTTCTATTGTGGATATTTAAATAAATAAAAATAATGCTTTGATTAAATTGCATTTCCCTTGATGCTTAATTTGATAAGAGAATAATGTGTTTTCTTGGCAATTTATAATTTTGGGTAATATCACTATTTAGTAGAAATACATGATTCTGAATTTCCTGTTGTAGTACAGTATTTTCAGTGTCTAGGGAATAAGTATTGCTCATTATTTATATTCACTTTATTAACCAGCTCTTTAAATTGTCTTCATATTTTATGAAGTTAAATAAAAGCATTTGAAATATTGGTATTCTTCAGTAGTTTATATGTAGTTATAATTAATATGAGCATTTTTTTTGGCATGGAGTTTCGCACTTGTTGCCCAGGCTGGAGTGCAATGGCATGATGTCTGCTCACTGCAACCTCTACCTCCCAGGTTCAAGAGATTCTCCTGCCTCAGCCTCCAAAGTAGCTGGGATTACAAGTGTTCACCACCATGCCTGGCTAATTTTGTATTTTTAACAGAGACGAGGTTTGACCATGTTGGCCAGGCTGGTCTCAAACTCCTGACCTCAGGTGATCCACCTGCCACAGCTTCCCAAAGTGCTGGGATTACAGGCATGAGGCACTGTGCCCAGCCTAATATGGGCATTTTATGTGCATCCCACCCATTTTTAAGAACAAAGAACTGCACTCTTCTTGTGTTCTCCATTCATGTAGGGATCCTATGAAATTCAGAGAGTTTTTTCTCCTATTTCCACTATAGATTTGCATGGCAATTAATTTTGAAAGAAAACAATGTTAACAAAATTGTAGAGGCAATTACATTCACCTCAATGTTTTTTTCCCAGTTTATTGTATTATCTAATAGTTATATCATTTAAAGAAAATAAAATATAAAGTTTATTATACTTCATAACAACATTTAACAAAATATCAGAGTAATCCCTTGTATCATTTTGCTAGGTACAAATATTAAAATTTAAAAAATATCAATATAGGAAACTTCTGGTTTCATCTCTGACATTTAAATAGCTTTGAAGTCAAGACTGAAATACAATGACACAAAAAAACTGGACAAACAAAATCAGTGACTTTGCTTGGACCCATCAGAGGACCAAGGTTGGAGGACAAACTGCCACTCTGAAATCTGATCAGATAGTCATATTCAGAGAGACACAGATGAGACATGTTGACCTTGAGAATAATCTACTGGAGCCATAAAACTGGTAGAAATAATTCAGCAGTAAATTTGTTGAATTACTGGCAGCTAAGTGGGAATTAGCATGACAGTGAGAAACTCCTGAGGGTAAACAGTGTAAGCTTAAGGAGCTCCCTACACTTTCATAGGCTTTATCTTGAGAAAAACCATCAGATTTCTCAGAGATGGTAAGATCTTGGTAGTGGGTCTGGCAGTAAAGAGGGAAAATAATCATTATGAAATACACCCAGAGTATATTCTTTTAATAGATCTGTTTTCCTATTAAAAAAAGGAATTAGCTAGAGTCTTATCTCAGCTGAAGAAAGGGAGTTTCTCCCTCTCCCGTCTTTCCTAGTTTCCCATCTCCTCTAAGGGGTAGGTGAGTGGGACACAGTAAACAACAATAAGGTTTAAAAAATTAATTGAAAACATGTCAGCCAGGGAACAAAGTAAGTCAATATGGGGGGAAGTTAGTCTATACTACAGGAGAAACACTGAAGGTCAAAGCCCTTTGATACAGGCTAATTTAAACAATTAGATAACATTTGAAGATTATAAACTACTTGCCTTCATACACCACTTGTATGAAGTGCTGTGCTATCACATCAAAAGTGCTCCAGAACAACTGCAGTGGATTACAGCTAAAAGGAAGTGGGGCACAAGCTTTATTTCAAAAAGAGTACTTACAGATGCCCAAGGAGAAGATATAAAAACAAACACATTAGAGAAATTTATAGCCTCTGGCTCCTATAGCTACATTAAAAAATAAATATAGCACAACTGCTACCCATGGAAATATTAACACTCACAACAAAGGCCTATTTGACTCACTTTCTATACCCAAAATAAGAAGTCCAACTTTCAACAACAAAAAAATTATGATACATATCAAAAGGCAAAATAAACCAGCAAACATAAAAATACCTAAAAAATAAAATGAAGCATCAAAATCCAGACTTAGATATGATACAGATGTTCAATTGGTCAGACAGGGTATTTAAAATAACCATGATTAATATGTCAGTGGTTCTTTGGGGAAAATTATAAAATATGCAAAAACAAATGGGTGATCAAAACTGCAAGAAAGAGTAAAAAAAATTCTACAATAAAAATAAAGTTTATTTTTATGGATTCACTAGCAGCTTGGGCATGGCCAAAGAAAGAATGAGTGGGCTTGAAAATAGGTTAATAGACACTACCTAAGCTGAAATGAAACAGATAAAAAAATGAATGAAAGAATAGCATATTTTGAAGATCTGTGTAAGAATATGTAAAGGCATAACATCTGCATATTTGGAATACCAAAAAGAAGAGAAAAACAATGCAGAAGAAATATCAGAAATAATAATGTCCAATAACTCTTAAAATTAATGAGAGACATCAAACCAGAGATTAAGGAAATTAAAACATCAAGTAAGATAACAAATGCATACACACATGCATGCCTTTTAGCATATTGTTTTCCAACTTCAGAAAAAGCAATGACAGAGAAAAAATGTAAAAGAAATTGGTAGCAGGAGGAAGTGTTATCACTTGGAAACAAGTCTAATGATTATTGCAGACTTCTTGTCAAAAACTATGCAAGTAAGAAGAGAATGGTGTAAACAATTTAAAGTGTTGGAAGAAAAACTCATAATTCAGTATCCACCAAAATTCTCCTTTAAGACAGACAGAAGAGGATATGAAAACTTAATCAAACGAAAACAATAAATGCATCACCAGGCAGTCCTCCCTTTAAGAAATGCTAAGTTTTTCAGCAGAAGACAAGTAGTATATCAGAAAATTAGTTCTACAAAAAGAGAGAAAGAGGGTCTACAAGGAATAAATGAAAATAAAACATAATCTTTTATTTTCCTTATTCTTATTTGATCTAAAAAGCAAGTATTTAAAAGCAATAAAATGAAGACATAGTTGGTTATTACAGCATCTAAATAAATAAAATGAATGGTAACAATTTTACAAGAGACAGAAGGAAGAACTGGGGACTGTTTTTAAATAGAGTACCTGTACCATAGTTTCTGATTTTTTTTTTTTTTTTTTTTTGAGATGGAGTCTCGCTCTGTCACCTAAGCTGGAGTGCAGTGGCACTATCTGATCTCAGCTCACTGCAAGCTCCGCCTCCCGGGTTCACACCATTCTCCTGCCTCAGCCTCCTGAGTAGCTGGGACTACAGGTACCCGCCACCATGCCCAGCTAATTTTTTGTATTTTTAGTAGAGACGGGGTTTCACCATGTTAGCCAGGAGTACCTGTACTATAGAAGCATCATACTCTTACTTGAAGGTATATATAAATTAGTTTATATATATGTATATATATACACTAAATATTTAAACTAATATTTTAACTAAATATATATATATTTAGACTAAAGATAGATAGATAGATGATAGATAGATAGATAGATAGATAGATAGATAGATAGATAGATGTATATAATTAGTAGGGCAAGACAATAGCAGAGGGGCAGGCAAGACTTTCTACCTTATTCTAGGGGCCAGAATTACCCTAATACAAAAAACAACAACAAAAAAGGGTATCATGAGAAGAAAAAAATGACAGAATACATCTCATTAACTTAGACATAAAAATACTTAAAATAAATATAAAAAGTTTACATTCCATGACTAAATGATAGTCCACTCATGTAAAACTTAATAATTTCAGCATTTGAAACAAATCAATGTAACCTACCATATCAATAGACTAAAGATGAAAAGTCATATGATTTTATGAATTGATTTATAAAAGCATTTAACAAAATTCCACACCCATTCAAGACAAAAACTCACACAGTATGACTACCCTTGTGTGACTTCCTGGAAAAGGTAATATTACACGTAAGATTAACTGATCAGTGATTGTTAGGGTTTGGTGCAGGTATGGGGAACATTCATACATGAAAGATAGGGCATCTTTTAGAGGGCTGTGAGATATTCAATATTATGCTGGTGGATATATATTACTATGCATTTGTCAAAAGCATAGAACTTCATGGCACAAATATTAAACCTTAATGTAATCATATATATACACACACACACCTATGTATGTTAACACACACACACATATATAAACTTAAAAGCAAATATTTTAAAAGTTTTTTTAAATATACACATATATATTCTTTTTATTAGAAAATTGATGCACCCCAAGAGACTGTGACAAAACAAAATTATAAGTCTATAAAATAACCTTGCTGAAAAGGGGTGGGAAAATGTGCTGACCTCAGTAACTTTGAAAATAGTGGAATCTGTAAAACAAAAGAAAAAATAAACTGCACAAAGCAGTTTGTTTGATTTGTAAAAAAAGTTGTGTGCATCTCTCCCCAACTCCCTGGCTATTTCTCTATGAAAGTATCTTAAATTGGCCCAGTGCGGTGGCTCATGCCTGTAGAGGCTGAGGCGGGCAGATCACGAGGTCAGGAGTTTGAGACCAGCCTGGCCAACAGGATGAAATCCCATCTCTACTAAAAATACAAAAATTAGCTAGGGGTGGTGGTGCACACCTGTAGCTACTTGGGAGGCTGAGGCAGGAGAATCGAAAGTACCTTAAATTTTATTTAAATTATTACTTTTTATGTCATTATATAACTCACATTATGACAATTGAGTGACTAAGATTTATATTTTTTATCTAAAGTGGATGATTCATCATTTCTAGATGCTTTGTTTATAAGGTATCTATCATTAATTCACCCAAACTTTTATTTTAGCAGTGCAAATCCCCTCTCAATACATTAAATATGTTAAACGGACGTTTGTTTTCTCTTTCTCTACCCTTCCTCTCTTCCTTCCTTCCTTCTTTCCTTCCTTGCTTTCTTTCCCTTCTTTTCTATGTCTTCCTGTACAAATCTACTGCTGTTCTCAAGGATTTTTGCAATTCTGTCATACTGTTACTTTCTTTCATCATTATATCAGGAATTCTCTTTCCTTCACTTCCTTCACTTCCTTCACTTTCTTTCACTTCGCTTCACATTACAGGGAGTGTTAGTTTCAAAATCCCTGTAATGCCTCTTCTTTGATGTGTTTCTTAGTTATGTGAAAACATATACTTTGGTAAATTCCTGAGAAAGAAAGTATGGGGGTTAAAAGATTTTGGAAACTTTTCATTATTTTTTATAATTAAGGAGACTTTTGTTCTCTTTTAACTCTCAATCAATAATGTGTAAAAAAGGATATCACTTTGCAGCATTTCTCCATTGTCTCTTACTTTCTACAATTATAAGAACATATTTGATGCTATACAAAATTCTATATGTTTTCTCCTCACTTTTTGTATTACAGCACCACAGAAAAACAGAACAAAAAAGGTATAGGGGTATTGAAAGAGATTTTTTTATGATGCATGAACTTACAATTATGAAGGCTGAGAAGTTAAAAAGATAATTTCATAATATGAATATGGTATGAGCTAACCACATTGAATAGTGTTTTGTCAGAGTCATTTGAACCAGAGCAACTCCATTTTGAATAAGAGCTGGGTAAAATGAGACTGAGACCTACTGGGCTGCATTCTAAGTCATAGGATTAATAGGAGGTCTGCACAAGATACAGGTAATAAAGATCTTACTGATAAAACAGGCTGCAGAAAAGAAGCTGGCTAAAACCCATCAATTCATGCTAAGAGACACTCCCACCAACACAATGACAGTTTACATATGCCATGGCAAGGTCAGGAAGTTAAGCTATATGGTCTAAAAAGGGAAGGAACCCACAGTTCCAAGAATTGCCTACCCTTTTCCTGGAAAATTCATGAATAGGCCGGGTGCGGTGACTCATGCCTACAATCCCAGCACTCTGGGAGGCCGAAGAGGGTGCATCACCTGAGGTCAGGAGTTTGAGACCAGCCTAGCCAACATGGTGAAACCCTGTCTCTACTAAAAATACAAAAATTAGCTGGGCATGGTGGCGCATGCCTGTAATCCCAGCTACTCCAGAGGCTGAGTCAGAAGATTCGCTTGAACCCGGGCGGCAGAGGTTGTGGTGAGCTGAGATCATGCCATTGCACTCCAGCCTGGGTGACAGAGCAAGACTCTGTCACACATACACACACACACACACACACACACACACACACACACACAGAGAGAGAAAAAAAAAAAAAGAAAGAAAAGAAAAGAAAATTTATCATCCACCTTTTGTTTAGCATATAATCAGGAAATAATAAATAATTATAATAATGGGCAACCAGCAGCCCTGGGAGCTGTTCTGCCTTTGGAGTAGCCATTCTTTTATTCCGTTACTTTCTTAATAAACTTGCTTTCACTTTACTCTATGGACTTGCCCCAAATTCTTTCTTGCACGAGATCCAGAAACCCTCTCTTGGGGTCTGAATTGAGACCCCTTTCTGTTAAAAGTTTCACTGCTCTATTAATTACACAGAATACAGATTTACTTATACAGTATTCACTTTTTAAATATAAAATGTGTATATATTTTAAATAATTATAATGTAATTATTTTATCTTCTTTAATATATTTTTGCAAAGTCAAGAACTTATAAATAAAAATAGATAAGATAATTAATAAATTTTAAATGGATATTAAAAAAACTAGGTGTTCAAATGACAAAAAAAAGTATTTTCTAGTTTATTTTATAATGTGGACTCATATTAACATAAAAGTTACATATCTTATATTTTAAGTATTCATGACTGTACTGCCAAGAAAAGGTTAAGGATGGAGTAATCTTGTTTACTCACTAAGTTTACTAATCATAACAAAAATAATAATTAAAGCTTAACATTAACTTTACAAACTACCCAATGCATAAGGTCAAGCATTCATGTGTGAATTGCTTTTGTTTGGAGACTACTTTAAACCTCAAGATCTTATCTTTTATTTACCCTATTAGAATATGATACTTTGCTTTTTCAGATAAATATTGCATACTATGTTTTTATGCTTTCATTTGTAAACAATTCCTCTTTTCAATTTAAAAACAATTGGGCAAGATATCCAAATTCATAATTAGACACTTATGTGTGTTGGGTGTGTGTGTGTATATATATATATATATATATATATGTATGTATATATATATATATAAATATATACATACATATATCTCCAAACTTGTTAGTCATTATTTTTATAATATTTAACTTAGTAGTAATATTTAAAGAGATAGAAGTATTTTAGAATTACCTAATCCATAGCATCTGAACTACAGAATATGAATAATGGCCAGATTATGTAACAACACCAATTTTGTCTAGCTTATTTTAATACCTTAACATATTTTTGAAGTTTCACAAAATAACATTTGTGAAAAGAGTATTCCAAATGTGCATTTTTTGTTTATAACTGTAGGTTTGTTCCTTTCATATGTTAACAATTTAATTATGTGTCTTCTATGTCTAATTAATTATATATTACAAGTTGACTTTATAATCATTTATTTATAATAATAGCTGCAAATTAATGAGTTCCATAGCAATTTTATATTAATACCTAGAAAGATATTTACATGGAGTGTTTGCTTTAAATACATTGAATGTTGTTGTGTGTACTTCCATGGCTATATTTTTTCACATTATTTTTCCCTGATGGCATATTACAAATCTGTTAGTTGACCTTTTGTCACTTCTAAAATATTAAATTTTCTTTCAGCTTATGATTTATATAATTGCATATTTAGTGACAATATGTCAGTATGAGTTCCTTCTTGACACTAATAGTGGCTAAATTCCTTGTTTAGTACTGTGTTTTGTCGAGAAAGAGTTAAGACAAAAAAAGTTGCTATATAAAAAATTTAGTAGGTATCATTTCAATTTTTTCCACAGAAAAATTTTACTGTAACATTTGCAATCTTTTTCTAACCTAAGTGAAAAAAACTTTCCAAATAGTTACTTTTTAAATAATAATAATAATAGAAATTTAAGGGGCTTGATAGTGATTGAATAGTCACCACTGTTACTTGTGGTTACTCTCTCCTGGTGTTGCTCTCTACTTTTACATCTGCTGCATATTAATTAGCCACATGTTCCCTGGGTTTTTATCAAATTGAATGGAGGAGAATGGGATAATTGTTTTTCTCCAAGAGTGGTAATGCCATCTATTAGCAAAATTAGAATCACACGTAAATATATTATAACAATAAAGACAAAGAGATATCAGTAGAGACTTTACTGCTACCATAATTAGGTGCAGACATGCATTTGTTTAACACATTGATTTTTTTTAATTCCCTAACATTTCTTTAAGAGGAATTTAAATGAGTATAATACACAAAACCTTTTTCAGGCGTGAAGCTAATAATTCAATACAATGACAAATGGACTCTTTTCACATGTGATTGCATTTCTGTTAGGGATTTCTAAATAAGTAAATAAAATTTCACCTAATTGCAAGAACTGCAGTTTGAATTATTGCCAATTCTTGGTTGAGTAACTCTTTTCAGAAGCAGACAGGTGTTTGAATACCTATTAATTAGCACTTAGCATCCTTTAATTTTTATATTATTGTTAGTTCCTGCTTAGTTTTATCAAGCAATCTATTAGAGTAGGACCCTCTTTTTAAAAAATATTTGAATAAATAATTTCAAACATGTTAAATGCATTTTCCTGTTTTCCTTTATTCCAACAATAGATATCATTACAGCATAACTAATTGCTTTGATCGTTATAACATATTCATCTCTTCTGTGTTGGTATTGTGAAAATAAATATTTGAATCATGTAAAATACGTGTGATTAATGCCTTTGTTATTTTCACACCATTATTTCATTATTTGTTGCATTCAATCTTTGTTCATGAAAATATAAAGGAATGATTCATATTGTGCTAAGATGTTAATAATATAATACTTTGATTTCTTTTAAAATATAAGAAATCTGGCTGAATGATTATTTGATGGTGGCAATGCATTTCAGAACGAATATGGATAATATTCAAAAACAAAAAGTAAAAAAGAAATCTTAAAGATGCAAACATTTGTAATACTAAATTTTCCAACCAGGATAATCAATGGAGAAAACATAAATTATGTACACATTAGAGTTTTTTGTTTATTTGGTATCTTTTAGCTCACCAGGAATCCATTCACTGATTTATTCAGTAATTGATGTATCTTTATACACTATAGTTAAAACAGGCACAATGGAGAATACCAACTTCTATAGAACCAGTTAAATACAATGGAAATTACAAGCTACAAACTTCTCTTACGTTCATTCTTACTCATGAAAGAAGTTTCCTAAGATTACTCACGTTTAAGAAGCATAGAAGCATCCAAGAAGAGTGAAGCCAGAATTTTTATAAAATGTATGTTCTTAAAGATCATCATGGCCACTTTCCAAGTTGTATTGTACTCATTAATGAGTGTGTATATGTATGTGTCTCTGTTTTATAAAATTGTATTAGGAATGTAGGTTAATGTATCCAACACCACAGTCAAGTTAGAATAAAGCTTCATTAAAACAAAGATCCCTCCTATTGCTCTATCAGAGATACACACCCCTCCCTTCCCTCCTCCTTCCCTAATGCTGAACACTCTAATATAGTCTCATCTTAAAAATTTAGTCTTTTTGAAAATATTATATAAATCATATCATATATGTGAAAGGAAAATAACTCTTGGGACCCTAAAATAACTAAGCTGTGAGAAAAGTCAAGCTAACAAGTATGTCAGGCAAACCTGCTTCCCATTTTATTCTTAAACAAGATTCCTACAAAGATAAGAAGCTACATACCTCCCTCAGAATTTGCTCACAGGAAATTCCTTGTGGACAAAGGACAGACAGAACTCAGAGTCATCCCTCTGAGGCTCACCTGAGGCAAATGCATATATGATTACTTCCTCTGCCTATTGTTTATGTAAAAATGCAGATTCATGGAGCCAGACTAAATTGTGTATTCAGTGGAAGGCTGATCAATGACTCAAAAGAATGCCACCTTTACTTTCTTATCTACTTATACCCTGGAAGCCCCAACTTTGAGTTGTCCCTGCCTTTCGAGATCGAACCAATGTACATGTTACACATATTGATTGATGTCTCATGTCTCCCTAAAATGTATAATAGAAAACTGTACCACTCACCATCCTGGGCAAATGCCATCAGGACCTCCTGAGGCTGTGTCACAGGCACATTCTTAACCTTGGCTAAATAAACTTTCTAAGTTGACTGAGACCTGTCTCAGATATTTTGGGTTAACATATGAAACCATTTAGAATTGGCATTTTTACTTGATTTAAATCTTAGAGATTCATCCAAGTTTTAATTTACATCAATGGTTTGTTTAATTCCTGAGTAATATTCCCTGGTATCAGTGTAGTGCATTTTCTTCAGTCATTCACTCATTGAAGGATATCTGTGTTGGTTCCAGTTTTGAGATACAAGCATTCATATACAGGTTTTTATGTGAACACGTGTTTCCCTTTTTCTGTGATATCAAAAGTTAAATTTGTAGATCTTATGGTAGTTTCATGTTTAGGTTTTTAAAAAACAGTCAAACTGTTTTGCAGAGTGCAGTACCGTTTAATATTCCCACTGGCAATGTTTGAATGACATATTCTCTTCCCATCCTCTCCAAGATTTAATGGTTTCACTAGTCTTTTTTTGTTAAGCTATTCTGATAGTTGTGTGGGGTGTCAAATTATGCCTCAGTTCACAGACATAATGAACTTCCTGTGGTTCAAATGTTAAAAGCAATATCAAGGGGCTGTGGCAAGGTGAGGGAGTAGCCACACTGTGTCTTTGGCAAATGTTGCAAACCTATTTTTCTCCAACCACGTCAAAAACAGTTCCAGAAAACAATGTCAAAAACAATTGCAGCTGGAAATTCCCCAACTAACCACCAACAGACTACCTGCAACCAGCCAGTTAAGAGAGACTGGTGATTTGGCCTTTAAAGTTCTTCTAATCAAGACTCTATCACTCTTCTAACTCTTCTCCTCTTCTTTATGATCTCTAACTCTTCAACCTGTTCCTCCTCAGAGTGCCCTTTCGTTTTTACACTGAAGGCTTCTTGTCCTCAGTCTGCAATCTGAAGTTTGCTTTGGAAAATAAAGTTCTTCTTTTGTTTCCACTGATTTAACTGGTCTTTTATTAACAAATGGTATTGAAACGGGAGCATCCCCTGACCCCCTCGCAGGACGTGCAACAGGGGTGTGGTGTGGCTCTTCTGTTTGGCCACTGTGCGCTCCAACCCTTTATGGGAGAAAGAGCACGCAGACGGGCAGGTGCAGGAGCCAGGGCAAGTACTTTTGGGCTCGGGCACCACGGTAGCATCTAGGGGTGGGTGCCTGAGGTTCCCAAAGCCCCAGTGGGCATGCTACAGTGCTCTTTTTATTCTGCCACCCACAGATGGCTTAAGCGTCAATCATTTCAGTGCCCCCTTGGGACCCGGGTTCTTGTCTGGCGTCCAGGAAAAATCAGATCACACAGACAAATTGAAGGATGGTAAACACGGGGAATTTTACTGCCAGATACAGGTGGCTCTCATTGGGAGGAACGGGGAACTGAAAAGGGGATGGAGTAAGATGATCTTCCCCTGGAGTTCCCTCATCCCACAGCCAATGTTCCCTCTGATCATCCCCAGCAGAACTCCTCTTGATGTTCAGAAGCTCCTTCTCTGCCGCGCTGCTCTGCCGCCCTTCTGCTCCTCTGCTCTTGTTTATCTACCCATGGAGCCTGGGGTTTGGGGATTATATGGGTATAGGATAGAAAGGCGTGACAGGCCAAAAGGCAACATTTGGCACAAAAACAGGAATGCCTGTTCCCATTTAGGGCCCTGGGTTTCCAGGCTTGGGAATGGGACCTTTGCCAGGCAACCGCCCTCTTCTACGTAGTATCTCCCTGCCTTCTCTCTGAAATACTGAAAAAAAAACAGTATTTCAGTTTGGTTTTAATTCACATTCCTCTAATGGTGAAGGATGTTATACATATTTTCATGTGCTTATTTGCCAACTGTGTATTCTCAGTGTAATATGTGTTTATATCTTTTTCCCATTTTTAACTGTAATGACTGTTTTTCACTATTGAGTTTTGAAGTTCTTTATATATTAGTCCTCCTCAGATGTGGTAAATATTTTCTCTCAATTTGCACCTTGTCTTTTCATCTTACTTAGAGGATCTTTTGCAGAGCAAAAGTTGAAAGTTTTGATGAGGCTCAGCTCACCAATTTTTTATTTTATGAATTATACTTTTCATGTCAAGTTTAACAACTCCTTTCCTAACTTTGACCCAAAGATTATCTATTATTTCCTTTTTATAGTTTCATATCTTACATTTAAGTGTGTGAACCATATTAAATTAATTTTTGTGTGAGGTATAAAGTTTATGCCAATGTTTATTTTCTGGTCTATAGATATCTAATGCTATAGCATTTTTAGTTTAAAGGCTACTCTTCCACCACTAATTATTTTGCTCAGTGTCAAAAATCAGGTAGGCATGTTTGTATGAATCTATTTTGGGGGATTTTCATTCTCTTTTGTTGATATGTTGTATCTTTCCCCCCTGTTAACACCACACAGTCTTAATTGCTATAGCTATATAAGTTTGGTAGTACTGATGAGTAGTGATTCTTCTAACCTTTGGTCTCCTTTTTCAAAATTGTAGCTATTGTAATGCTTTTCTGTTTCTATCATGTTATGGAAGGTTTCTGTCTTCTCAAAATTCAGGTATTGAAGCCCTAATTTCAAATATGGTGGTATTTGAAGGTGGAGGTTTTAAGAGATTTTGAGGTTTAGATTAGGTCAGGAGAGAGGAGCTCCAAGATGAGGTAGTCTCCTCATAAGAAGAAGAAAATAAATCAGAGCTCTTTCTTTCTCTGCCATATGATTACACCGTAAGAGGGCAGCCATCTGCAAGCCAGGAAGAGAGCCTGCTCTATCTGAATGTATGTGTCTCTCCAAAATTCATATGTTGGAACTTAAACCCCATGGTGGTGGTATCAAAAGGTGGGGCTTTTGGGTGGTAATTAGGGCATGAGGGCCTAATTATTTCATTATTAATGAAATTAATACCTTTCAAATAAAACTGGAAGGAACTAGCTAAGCCCTTTTGCCTTTCTTATTTCCATCATGTGAAGATGCAGCCGTGATGTGTCATCCTGGAGGGAGAGGGTGAATCCTCACCAGACCCTGAATCTATTGATGCCTGGCTATTTGATGTCCCAGCTTCCAGAATGTCAGAAATAAATTTCTATTGTTTATAAATTACCCAGTGTGTGGTATTTTGGATAGCAGCACAAATAGACTAAAACAGAAATTGCTACTGAGAAGTGGGGTGTTGCTATAACAAATACTGAAATATGTGAAGGTGGCCTGGGGACTGGGTAACTGTCAACTATTAGAAGGTGGAACACAAAGCACTATTCTGGTGTGAGCTCAGAAGAAGAGGAGAGCTGTAGAGAGAACTTTAATCTTCTTAAAAATAGTGTAAGTGGTCTTGAACAGAATGTTAGTAGAAATATGGACAGTAAAGGCCATTCTGATGAGATTTTAGATAGAAATGGGAAACACATCACTGAAAACTGAGAGAAAACTCATAGTGGTTATACAGTGGCTGAATCGTGTTCTTGACCTAGAGCTTTGTGGAAGGTAGAAGTAAAAATTGATGAACTAGGATATTTGGCAGAAGAAATCTCTAAGCAGTGTTCAGGGTGCTTCATAGCCTTTCTTGATTTATTTTTTGTAGTAAAACAAAATAAGACAGAAACAAACTATGGTGGAATTTGTAATCAAGGGGGAAATAGAATGTAAAGATTTGGAAAATTTCCAGCCTGGTCAGATTATAAAGGATAAA
Organism: Pan paniscus; assembly: GCF_029289425.2. NCBI lineage: Eukaryota > Metazoa > Chordata > Mammalia > Primates > Hominidae > Pan > Pan paniscus. The sequence continues at coordinate 65,671,945 of NC_073252.2, read as the reverse complement.
ACCCTGCGTTCAGGAGAGAATGCCAAAGGTGTGGCCAATCAAATGTTTGGTGAGATTAGTATGGCTATCAGGAAGCCAGATGCTATTCATCAAGACAATGGAAGAATAATTTTCAGATGACAATTCCATCACAGACCCAGAGTGCCAGTAATTTGCAGGCAGAATGTATTCAAAGGAGGGCCTCAGGGTATCCATGGAAACTTGGGGCTCACTGCCCCATACCACCTCAATCTTCTGTTCCCTTAATTCCCATGCAGCACTACTTGGCCACTCCAGCTGTGGCTTAACTGGTTCCAGTCGCAACTTGGGCCATTGTCCATCCAGAAGTCACAAGTGGTAACCTTTGGCAGCATCTGCATGGTGTCAATTCAGCAGGTGCACAGAGTGTAAGAGCTGTGGAGGCATGGTTACCTTAATCTACATTTCAAAGGAAGCTTTGGAGAGCCTCAGGATCCAGGCAGAGAACTGCCCCAGAGACACAGCCACTGCAAAGATGCCACACTAGGGAAATGCCCGGTGGAGGCATACAGTTTGGCCCACCAAAGAGAGCGCCCACTAGGACAATGACCAGCAGAACCACGGGGTTGTGGCCACCCCAGACAACCCCTACTAGTGAGGGAGAAGAGAAGGAAAAATAAGTTAGGTAGACAGCTAAGGCTAGTCCTCAGAGAGGCAGCCTGCCTGAAAAATCACAGCTACAGGCAACTATAGAACAGCCTGGGGAAAACTCAGACTGCATCTGTGAGATAAGGATGCAAGGTCCAGCACAGAGGTCTTTCGTTCTTTGTGTGAGTAACAGTCTCCCAGAAAAAAATTTTCTCCCCTTTTCAGGCATGTACAGGGTGGGTTCTGTAGGAACTTGCACAGGGAAGAGGTGGGGACTTCCCTAAAACAAATCCACAGTTATACAAACAAGAAAAACTGTGCTTTGCGTGCCCACAACTACATAGGTAAGGGGAGTTAGACAACTTTACAGATAAGAGAACTTACTCAAACAGCTATAGAGATGAAAGGAGTTTCCTATAAAAGCTTTTCAATTTGACTGTAAAAATGGCTACCAACTCAGGCTCCCCTCTCTTCTGAGGAGAGCTTTTTTCTTTAGCCTAATAAACTTTTGCTCCAACCTCATCCTTTGCATCCACAGTCCTTAATTTTCTTGGTTGTGAGACAACAAAGCTTGGATAACACTTTAGCCAGTATGGCCATTGACCTTGACCTGTTTCACTAGGGCATGCTTAATAAGTCCTAGAGACAGAGTTGCCTCTGAGACACCAAAACAGTAGAGCCACCAGTGTTCAAAACCAGCCTGGGAGAGTCACAAGCACTTCAACCTCTGAAAGCTACTGTTTGGGCTACACCCAGTGAAGCCATGGAGGCAGGATCACCTAGGACCTCAGGGGCCCAAACCCTATCCCAATGTGTCTGGAGGGTGAGACAGGGAGTCAAAGAAGATTTTTCTTCAACCTGATGATTTAATGATAGTTGCCTTATTAGATTTTGGAGTTACTGGGCATCTATTACCCCTTTATTCTTTCCTATTTCTCCCCTTTGAAACAGGGATGTCTATTCTATTCCTGTCCATCCATCATATTTTTAAAGCACATAACTTTTTTGATTTCATAGACTCATAAATGGGGGGGAAAATTGCCTCAGGATGAATCATACCTTGAGTCTCACCCATATCTGATTTAGATGTTATTAAGATAAGACTTTGTAATTAGACTTTAAAGTTGATGCTGGAATGAGTAAAGTAATTTGGGGATATTGGAATAGAATGAATGTATGTTGTATGTGAAACAATCACAGATTTTATGGGCCAGGGGAACAACATATGTGTTCCTCCAAACTTTCTATGTTGGAACATAAACCACAAGGTGATGGTATTAGTTGGGACCTTTGGGTGGTAATTGAGTCATAAATGGGGTTAAGGCTTTTATAAAGGGATTGGAGGGAACAAACAAGAATCTTTGCCCTTCTACCTTCCACCATGTGAGCACACAGCAACAAGTTACCACCTTTGAAGCATTGAGTGAGCCCTCATCAGACACTTAATGTGCCTATGCTTTGATCTTGGACTTCCCAGCCTCCAGAACTGGAGAAATAAATTTCTATTATTTGTAAATTACCGAGTTTCTGGTAATTTGTTATTACCATGAAGGGACCCAGTAGTTAGTTAAGAATTATTCTTGGGAGTGGAGATCTTTCTCATGTTTAATATCTTTTATTTATTGTTTTATTTTTATTTTTTGAGACAGAGTCTCACTCTGTCACCGAGGCTGGAGTACAGTGGTATGATCTCAGCTCACTGCAACCTCTGCTGCCCAGGTTCAAGCAATTCTTATGCTTCAGCCTCCCACTAGCTGGGATTACAGGTGAGCACCACCACAGCCAGCTTTTTTTTTTTTTTTTTTTTTTTTTTTGTAGAGATGGGATTTCACCATGTTGGCCAGGCTGGTCTCGAACTCCTGACCTCAAATGATCTGCCCGCCTTGGCCTCCAAAATTGATAGAATTAGAGGTGTGAACCACTGTGCCCAGTCATGTTTTTATCTTAGGCAGACAGCATTCAGTTTTTTATTATTATGATATTAGATGTAGGGTTTTTGAGAAGTTTCTTAACAAATTAAGGATGTGCGCCACTATCTCTACTTTTCTGAGCATTTTTATCATAAATGTGTGTCAAATTTTGTTATTTTTTTCTGTATCAATTGATATGATCATTTGGTTTTACTTCTTAAGCCTGTTGATACTGTAAGTTACATAGATTTCCAAATATTAAAACACCTTTGAATATCTGCAATAAATCCCACTTGATGATGGTAAACAATTCATTAAATATATTGCTGGGTTTGATGTGCTGTTGTTAACTTGTTGAAGAATTTTGAGTTTAAATTCATAGACAATATTAATTATTAGTGTTTTTAAAACTATATGTTTCAGTATCAGGGTAATTCTGATCTTATATAGAGTTTAAAAGTATTCTCTTATTTTATATGTTTCTGGAAGATATAGTGTAAAATTGGTGTTAATTAGTTTTAAGAAATCTCTTAGATTATTGAGTGATTGGAGATTTTAAGCTATAAATTCAAATTCTTTAAGGTTAATAAGACTTCAGATTATGCATTTTATCTTTGTGTCACTTTGATTGTGATTGTTGAGGAATGGATCTATACATTCTAAGCTGTTGAATTTATAAGTGCAAGGTTTTTTTCTAGTATTGTAGTATTACCCTTTAACGGCTACAGGATCTTTATGATATATATTATCCACTTTCAATTCTGGTATTGGTGATTTGCTTCTTTACCCTTTTTATTTATTATTCTCTTGCCGAACGTTTATCAATTTTATTGATTTTTTTGGGGAAACGGACTTATTTCACTGCTTTTCTCTATGTTTAACTGTTTCCAAATTCATTGATTTCCATTCTTGTCTTTTTTATTTCCTTTTCTGCTTGCTTTGAGAGCACTTTGCTTTGCTTTCCTCATTTCTTGAGCTAGGGTTTTGATTATTTATGTTAGACATTTTTATTCCTAATTAAGTGTTTTGTGTTATAAATAACCTTCTCAGCACAGTTCAGATGCATTGCACATATGCTACACATTGTATTTAACTTTCATTCAGTTCGATGTGCTTTTATTTACTTAAAATATTCTTTTTGTCTCATTTTATTAATAAACGTTTTATACAATTTCCAAGTAATTTGAGACATTCTTTTATCTTTCCATAATTGATCTTCTGCTTGATTTTATTACGGTCATAGAACATACTCTATGTGTACTCCATTATTTTGAGTATGTTTATGTTTATTGTAAGGGCTGTCATTTAGAACCCATTGGTTGATTGGATTCAGATAACGCTGTTGATTTTCTCTCTATCACTTCTATCAGTTGCTGAGAGAAGGACAATGATGCTCCCAATAATAACTGTGGAAAAGTCTATGCTCCTTTCAGCTTCACATATTTTGAGGCTCTGCTATTTGGGGAATATTCATTTAGAATTACTGTTTTTTGGTGAATTCACCCTTTTATCACAATGTAATGTCCATCTTTGCATCTAGTAATTTTCTTTGCTCTTAGTTTACTTTATCTTGCATTATTATACCCATGCCTTCTTATATAAATTAATGTTTGCATGGTCAATATTTTTTCATTATTTTACTTCCTCTTTATTATTATTATTACTATTTTGAGACAGAGTCTTGCTCTGTCTCCTAGGCTGGAGTTTCATTGCATGATCTTGGCACACTGCAACCTCCGCCTCTTGAGTTCAAACAATTCTCGTGCCTCAGCCTCCCAATGAGCTAGGATTACAAGTGCACACCACCATGCCCAGCTAATTTTTGTGTTTTTAGTAGAGACAGGGTTTCTCCATGTTGGCCAGGCTGGTCTCAAACTCCTGACCTCAAGTGATCCACCAGCCTTGGCCTCCCAAAGTGCTGGGATTACAGGTATGAGCCACTGTGCCTGGTCCCATTCCTTTACTTTCAGATTACCTATGTCATTGAATTTGGAGTAAGTTTCTGGGAAACAGTATTGTTGCTGGGTCATTTAGAAAAAAAAAATATCTGCAAAGATTTGTCTTACTGGTATAATATTTATATTTTCACATTTTAGATAATTTTGGTAAGTTACAGCTCAAGCCTGTCATTTTGTTTGGGTTTTGTTTTCCCTATGTCCAGTAGATAGTGATAAGTCACATATTTTAATATCTAGAGAATCACTAATAAAGCTATATAAGTTATATTCCCTAAAAATCATTAATGAAGATGAATTCTTAAAAATGTCTCATTAACTCACAGAAAGGCAATAAAAATGAAACAGAAGAATGAGGAAAATGTGATGAAATGTAATCAGCAAAGAGGGTTTGGCTGCTCACTGCTTGTAGAACAAAGTCAAAATAACAAGAATGAGGTGTGATAAAAAGAGAACACACTTTGTTATATGCTAGCAAGATGGAGAATGGGTGGAATTCTTTCCAAAAATTATCACTTTCCAATCTGTGAAGGGAATGCATTAATGTTTAAGGAGAAATGTTAGGAATGCAGGAAAGGCAGCAGGGCTAAAAATGTGAGCACAGCTTCAAGTGGTGTGAACTGCTCTGACAGTTTGTCTTGAATTATTGTTCTATCTGGTGAAGAAGCTGGTACCATCATGGCCTCAACCAGGTTACAAATCAATAGCAGTCAATTTTGCAGTCAATCTCTAGCAGGGAGTGAGTTCTGGCCTTGAAGTAATCTTTTACTGGGGAGGAATTCCAGAGGTGTCTGGTTGGTATCAGGATTCTGCCCCTGAAGCTTCTTAGGAAATATATGACCAGATAAGTGAGCATCATGTGTGCTTAACAAGCATTAAAGTAAATAAACGTGTATAAGACATTGGAGCACAAAGTGGGAAAGGGTTGGGAGTGAAGCACACACCCAGACTGCATTTCAAGACAAAAGAAAACACATTTGTAGTTTGTCTCAAAGATACATCTTGAAACTGGGGAGAAAGGAGGAAAAATTTATTTTATGCTGTAAAACACTTTTGTAGTTTATCTTATAGCTACATCTCAAAACTGGGGAGAGGGTAGGAAAGGAAAAAAACAAGATTTAAAATGTGGTTTGAAGCTAAACTGCTTGGTTAAAAAAATAATACCTTACCTCTGTGGTCTTCCACCAAAAATGTATCCCTTCATTCTAATCATGAGAAACACTTCAGACAAATCCTAACTGAAGAAATTTCTGCAAAATACTTAACCAGTAAGCCTCAAAACTATGAAGGTCTTTAAAGAATAAAAAGGAAAAGTCAAAAAGTTGTCACAACCAACAAAAGCCTAAGGTGATATAATGAGTAAATATAATGTGGTATCTCGGATGAGATCTTGGAACAGAAAAAGACATCAAATAAGCATCAAATAAGGAAATCTGAATACATTATACACTTTACTTGATAATAATTTATGGATAAGATTTCATTAATTGCCAGGCACAATGGCTCATGTCTGTGGTCCCAACACTTTTCGAGGCCAAGTAGGGCAGATTTCTTGAGCCCAGGAGTGTGAGGCCAGCCTGGGCAACATGGTGAAACCCCATGTCTACAAACATACAAAAATTAGCTGGGCATGGTGGCACATGCCTATGGTCCCAGCTACTTGGGAGGCTGAGTTTAGAGGGTCATTTGAGATGGGGAAGTAGGAGCTGCAATGAGCTGAGATCATACCACTGCACTCCAGGCCGTGTGACAGTCTGAGTCCTTGTCTAAAAGAAAAAAAAACAAAAACAAAAACAAAAGAATGCATTAATTCTGCCATAAAAATATAAGATATTAATGCTTGAAGAAACTGGGTGCTGGGTATATGGAATCTTTGTGTACTACCATAAAACTTTTTCTGTAAATATAAAAATGTTCTGAAAATAAACTTTAAAGAAATTTTTAAAAGTTTCTTTTGATTGTAATATGGAGAATGAATTACAGCATGTATAGGGTGGAGACAGGAATTAGCATGCTGTTGCAGTAATTCATGTGGCAGATGATATGACCTTTCCCAGAAAAATGTCAGTAAGGATGAAGGGCTGTTAAACATTTTCCAAAAATATTTAGGAATTAGAGTAAAAATGACTAATTATTGACCTGGGTATAATAGCACAATGTCAAGGAGGTGAGGATTATATAAGTTTCGGTGACAACAAGTAGTGATAAAATCACTGGATATATAAAACAGGAAGAGAATTACTGGGAGAGGAACATGAAATGAGTTAGGTTTTAGACAGTTTCCTAGTTTTCATGTACATATATATATATAAATAATAAATGAGGTCTTATGAATCTTCCACATGACTTAAGAAGTAAGTGCATTCAAACATTTTTCTTAACATTAGGCAAGTTAAGCTGAAAAACAAATTAGTGTACTTGGCCAAGGTCTTTGGATTTGTAATGTGTTTACACTAGGTTTACCTCTGTCATGAACACAGACTCAAATGATAAATAATTTTTCAAAACTGTTTTTCTCTGTTGAGATGCCTGGCATCAATTGTCTTCCCATTTAAACGTACATACATGGTTTCAATTTTTGAAACTTTCAGATAATAAAATAAAAATAATGCAAATGGGATATAATTTTTTAAATTGAGTCTTGGAGACACTGTTTATATTTATTATGGGCTTTATGTGAGACCAAAATAATAAATGATTAAAGTGACAATTGTTTTCCACCTTCCCTCTAGTTTAAGGTGGATAAATCCTGAACTGGAAATAAAACAAATACCTACCTCCAGTAATATAAGGATGCACACCCCTTGCTACAAAAAATTTGATTTATTTTTTAGAATCTTATTTATTGGTACATAATATATGTACATGTTTTAGGGGTATATGTGATCATTTGATATATTCATATAATGTGATCAAGTCACGGTAATTGAGATATCCATCACCTGAAATATTTGTGTCTTATAAATGCTTGTTATAAACAGAAAAATAGCTAATATTTCAGTACATTTTTTAAAATTGCCACGCACACACACACACATACACATACACAGCCTTAAAAATCCAGCTATACTAAATTGCAATGTAAAATCTATTTTAGGAGGAAAACATCTTGAGAATATTATTAGAAGTCACAGACATAAGGTACATTTTTCTGACCCAAACAAAATGATCATAACCAAACATAAAATGATTTTATTGTAAATTGAATGACTATTCAATTAATTATTTGAATCTCAATTCATGCTAAATTAGCTTTTGTCATTAGGTATCTCTTGCACAGAATTAGTGGAAATATAAAAAGTGTTATGATGAGAGAAAAGAATAAATAAATAAAACCTAAAGCAGATAATACCATTAAAGGCATGGCTCTCATTTTCTGAGGTTTAAACTATTTTGTTTTACAGTTTTAGGGAAATGTGCAACATCAATAATTTCTATGTCATGAGTCTTAGACAATGGACCTGCAGATGTGTTTCTTGATAACACATTTTTTTTCTTTAGGGAGTAATAAGTTCTGCTGTGAAGCTGATGTCAGCAAACTCTATAACTTTGCTCTTCATAAGGTTATGCTTTTGAAATTAATGGGACAGCTGTATATGAAATCAAAATCAATTTACTATTTTCCACAATGGAGAAAGAATGAATTATCCAATATAAAGTGTGGAGCACTATAACGGCTGCAATCTCATCTCACTATTCTTATGTTTTTTAATAAACTGTTCATGCTTTATTCTTGTAGTTTATGACATCAAAGGGACTCTTCTGTAAAATTGCAGCAATAAATTTCACCTTATGCTGGACAGAGTTTACTTCTTTTCTGTCCATCTGTCATCCTGTTTTGCAAATAATCAAGACACGACAAAATTGATTAAAGATTTATCTTGCCTTCATGAAATAGAATAGCTGCCTTACTTAGCTGAAACATGGCAATGTAAAAGCAGAGCTAAGTTTAGACCAAGTTGCTACCATTTAACACCACTCAAAAGACAAGTGATATTCAGGTAACCCTGATGCTGTTGACTTATTATCGCTGAATATTTAATTCCTTGTAGTCCAAGTTAAAGTAGATTTCATTATTTGCCACTGGCATTTGGCAAAAATTGTTAATCAGTTATTAAAAAAAAGCATTGTTTACTACCATCTGCTGTCACATCTGTTTCACAAATAAATGATTCTAAAGAGAATATGTATAGATTTAATACAGAACAGATATTTCTAGATATATTTTTAAATGTTAAACATTGACTTTTTTCCAAAATATTATACATTTGAATTGTAAAATATTCCTATACATATTTAGGGCCAGGTTTTCTCTACTTCTCCGTTATAACAATACTTAGTTCTCTGTAAGCCTCCCATTCTCATTTTAACTGTTTACTACACACAACCACACACACACACACACACACGCACTGCTGACTTCCTTTTCATGCCTGCATATCTTACAACAGTTATGCTTACTCTCTTGCAAATTTCTGTCCAATTTTATATTGTAGAGTTCACCAACAAAGAAAGATTTAATCAACATCCTTCACTCACCTGTCAGCCAGAATGGGTTACAATACCTGCTGTAAATATATGTGGTATACAGCAAATTTTAAAAATAACATGCACTGTTGTACCTGATATGTCTTTGAACCAACTCTTTGTGTAACATAATGCTAAGATACAGAAGAGTAGTTTTCTGTAATTAACTCTGCCAAAGCAAGAAACTAAAAGCCACGGAGTAATGATACACAAATAAGTCAAGAACTGAATATGCTGAAAACACTCTCTTATTAAGCAGATCTATTAAAAATATAAACAAGAAATTTTATAAATTGGACAATTTTCCCCAGGATTTAAGAGAGGGCAATGCAGTGCTGAGATCTGCCCTCTTTGCATTGTCTCTCCTATAGGAACACACCTGCCCCTGCGGCACTACCAAATATTAGCTGTTCCTGAATCTCTACCTATCATATTTCCTAGAGGTTAAGTATGGTCCTCTTTACTCTTCATTGCTTCTTTCAAAACATCTCAGAGGTGAAAAGGTAAGAGCTAAGGTAGGTAACAGTTAAGTGATTCACATTTAGAATGATAATAAAACTTTCTAAATATTATTCATATTTAGAATAATATAGAAAGTAATAATTATAACTCTGTTAATAATATATAAAGGAATAATTCAAATGTTATCAAATGCTATTTTTCCCTTTGCAAGAAATCTTAAACACAAAAATAGACAATCATAGCTTTAATCTGCTTTACAAAAAAATCCCTGCAATGCCTGTGCTTGTCAACAAATCTGCCTATTGAAAAATTCCAATGAACTCTACTAGTATTCCTTAACGTTTTTTAAGGTTTCTTATTGAAATTAACCATTATGTAATATAGTGACTTCTTATAAGTAATAAAAATGTTTTAATAACGTGAATGCTTCAACAGAAATGCTATGGAATTTAAAATTATCTTTTTATGTCTAAATATTCAAAGGCCCTCAAATTAAGAACCAATTTAAAATGTGTAGTTCTCTTGAACGCTTTACAGTAGCAGGAAGTTTTATAAAATGCAGAATGTGAATTGAAGATCCACATGTCTGTAAAACTCATTATGGGAATAGGCATTATGGGAAAAGCCGCGCCTGCTTTTGTTTAAGTTCCGATTTGTGAGTAAGTAAATTTAATCTATTGCACAACTAATCCAGTTACATGCATTTGTATGAAATATAATACATAAAAACTAATTATGGAAAGTTTTGACACAAATATTCCTGTTCTGTTAACCTTTGCCTTTCATTCTCAAGCAAATATGTTGCTGATACAATGCTTATCAAAAAACATAATGTATCATGAAGTTTGTATAGTAAAACGAAACTTTACGGTTGTTATTTTTTATTTTTATTTTGAAAAACATTTTAAAAACAAAATAAGGAGATGATAATCTGAACATAATTGACAGGATTATGCACCAGATTAAAAGTAGAGGGGAAAAAGTGAAAAAAAAAATCCAATAACCCAACGTAAAATTATGGATTGTTCCTAAATATAGTAAGCATTTCTATCCAAATAAAAATTGATGAACATAACTGTTTTTAAATCCAGCCCTACTCTATACAGGAATCTGAGTTCCTAGAAAATAGAGAAAAGTATGTATAACTGACAGAATTTTAAAGATTAAACAAGACATCCTGTTTGTGCAGCCTCGGCTATATATAGTGTTTAAAATGTGCATATGTAATACTTTCCCTTAAATTATTAATTTTCATGTAAAGACATATACATTCTACAAAAATAGGTTGAAGTATGATTTGATAATAAAACGTTTTTCTCAATTTAAATTTAGCACTTTTTTGGGCTAGCATATCACTTTAGATTAAATCAATGATGATATATTTCTAATGACAGCATGTCATCCTGGTTCATTTTTAATATTTTGCAAACATGTTCTTTTAAAAATTTCCAAATGTTCATTTGAGGTAGAGATTACAGTGAACCCCCATGAAGTAGAGATTACAACTAACCCCCATGTTAGTGCTTTCTGCTGCAGTAACAAATTATCCACTAATCTCATCCTAATGTCTATATTAGTTTTGACATTCACTCTGAAACTACATTGAGGGATAAAGTTTCCATCTCAGTTTTGAACCAGAATTTGGAAAGAGCATGGCGAAACCACAGGGAATCTCTTCAAGTTTCTCTGCGAAGTGGCACAGCTCAATTTTTCTTACTTTTTTTGGCCAAAGCTGGTGGCCAAAGATGGCCATGTTCAACTCAGTAGGCACAGAAGTACCCTCCCTCAGTGAAGCACTGCAAGTCCTGTGGCAATAGTTGGGATGTATTAATTCTTTTCCATGAAGCACAGTGAATAAATTATAAATTTGTCAGTTGGCTTGCAGAAGAGTGACATTTTTTTTTCCTGACAACAGAGTCTTCCTATCCAAGGGCATAGCATTTATTTTCAATTTGTTCAAGTCCACTTTGTGTATCTTGGGAAGTTTTCTCATTTATGTTGCAAAAAACAAACAAACAAACAAACAAACAAACCATATATATATATATACTGTTTAGATAACTTATCTTTTTTATTATTATATCAGATAGGACTTTTCTCCTATTGAGTTTTGAATTTAAACCATTTTTATTTTATTGTTATTATTAACTTTTTAATGATAACCTATTTTTTAAAGACACCAAGTGGTCTGAGAGGCAATTTTATGGGCAAAATAAGTAAGTATGTGTTCCTGCTCTTAAGCAGCTCATAATTATAAAAGACATAAGATATATCTGGGTAGTGACACTTCTAATACTACTTAAAATAGTAGGTAACAAATATATAAAATGGTTTGACTATGAATGTGATTGATTTAGACATATGTTCCTCCATTGAGCAATTTATTTAATTGAGCTGAGTAGGTTAACACTGTATAGCTCCTTACTGTTCCCTAAATATCTCTCCTGAACCAGAAAATATTATTCAATAATATATATACACATGTGAAAAAACATTTTTCTCACCAGTGGCATGAAACTTATAGATCTTTTAAATAAATATGAGGTATATACAGGATGCTGTGAAACAGATAAATAATTGATTTAATTCTTTTGTCATAGAGGCTAAAGTTTAATGCAAAATTTTTCATTTTAAATTATCTTTGGACACAGTGTGGGGAACATCACACACCGGGCCCTGTCGTGGGGCGGGGGGAGGGAGGAGGGATAGCATTAGGAGACATACCTAATGTAAATGATGAGTTAAGGGGTGCAGTACATGAACATGGCACATGTATACATATGTAACAAACCTGCACATTGTGCACATGTACCCTAGAACTTAAAGTATAATAAAATAAATAAATAAATAAATTATCTGAAGATAAGAATTCAATAGTATTGGACGTTATTAGAGTAGATCTCAATCATTGGCACTAAGCACCAGTGATTGAGTTCTACTCCAAAAATTACACATTGTTTAACATGCTTCAGTATAGGTGCTTGAACAAAATTATGATTATTGCTATTAAATATTTTGTTAAAAAAATGAAATTCCTTAGCATTTGATCTTAGTTTAATACTTGAGAGTCATAAAAACTACAATCCAGAAGAAAAATTTTGACAATAATAACTACTACTAAATTATAATATATATCAACCACTGTGTTAAGTATTTTATATACATCATCTAATTTTAATTCAATAATAGCTTACAAAGTAGGAGTAATTAATTTATGTTGCAGATGATAAATATGAGGCACAGAGAGTCTGTATAATTGATCCAGGGTCAAAATTCGAGAAGAAAGGGCTTCAATTCTGGTCAGCGTCTTCCAAACCAGGAGCTCCTAAACACTATACCATGGTTTAGAAAAAAAAGAACTTACCTTTTAGTGTTAGTTATGTGTTGAATAGTTTGAAAGATGGACTGGAGGTTTGGAAAATGGCTATGAAGAAATAATAATATTTAAGATATCATGTGGTAACCTGAGTTATTTTCAGTGAGATATTGCTTAAAGCCTTAAAAGTGAGGAAATTTCTGAGATGAACAATATTCAATATTTAAAATTGCGCTTTAGCACTACTATTGTAAACAGATGCCAAGCAGAGATTTTATTTACAAGCAGCATTGTTTTATACAGTCAGAAAGTTAGTTAAAAAATTATCCAAGAAAAATATAAGATAACAACATTCTGGAATTACAAATATCATGTTAACAAATTTTCAAGTGATGTTAATTATTGACACATATAATGAATTAAATGGTGAAATTATAGCAAAAGTAGATATTGACTTCTTTCTTGGTAAATTCCAGTAAGTTATGTTTTTTATATTGATTTGATATGCTTATATTACATAACTAGTATCAAGGAAATAACATTTTTTCTAATGGTGGCTTTCCATTTTAATTTTAGATTATTTGTAACTTGCATGCATGCTTCTGACAATACTGGGTTTATAATTGCAAATATGTAAATAAAACAAAATGTAATCCTATATTTGAATAAAAAGTAAGTAGATTGTTAAAGTAGGAGTCTATCACACAATTTTGTTTTTGCTTTAATGACACTAAAAATTAAGAAAAATAAGATGATAAGGCTTTACCTCAAGTCAAATAATATTATTTAAGAAATACAAATAAAAAGTTAAAAAATTTGTGTCAATACTGTACACAAGGTATGATTTCATATACTACAATTTTAACTAAAACATTTTAAAGTGAAGATTTAAAGAGTGATTAAACAACACATACTATAGATAATGTATTAACTTTAAGAATAACACTAAAATAATTAAAAAGTTGGAAAAATTAAGGACTGACCCTTGAATGGCACATGAGAATTATTTTATTTAGCAAAAATTTCAATGAACACATATTCATTGATATCATTTTTGTAGACACTGTTCTAGATATAGATACTAGGAATACCACAGTTAACAAAATGGAAAAGTGATTCCTGCTCATTTGTCTCTTTTATTGTAATACTATCATTACTACTCCAACACATTTATATCACGCACAAAAAATATCATCCTCATACTTTATTTAAAATCAAATTATGAAACGTGCTCCCCCCATTTTATTCTGTTTTTATTGGCTGTTAATAACTTGTGATCATAAATTGGAAATAACTGAAAAAATACCGTGTATACTCATGCAATAACCTCCTGAACTGAGAAAGATCAGTAGCCTCTTCTGTAATATTGCGTGTGTGCTAAGCTTAGGCAACTTCTCTTTCCTCTATCCCACTTTAATAAGAGCCAATAAGATGCAGGTAATTGAAGGTCAAATGAAAAGAAAAGAGGAGTGAAAAAACAACGGCGTCACTCTCCACTGCCTTTATGCTATCACAGCATTAAGACAGAATCTGCAATAATCTTTGTAATCATTTTCAAGAAGATTATGCATAAAGATAAATATAATGTAGAACTAATGGCTTCCCTTAAAAATAATAATTAGCTGTGATAGACCTCCATCTTTTGAATACTTCTTTTGTTACAAGGTGATGTAAAATTTAATCACAAAAATAATCTAAACACACGGAGTTTTTAACAAAGGAGCCCCAACCTTGACTGACATTCTGCTTTTTCTGTTCTTCCAGAAGAAATTCTACTCTTGAACATCAGTTTTCTCCAGGGGTCTTGGGTGAAGGCTGCTACTATTGAAAAAATAATTTATCTCTCACGGGCTTATTTCCTTCCTAAGCCTGAGGGGAAAAGTAGGAAAGTATTTATTGGCTTTTTCTTACTTGAAAGAAAATTTGGTACAAATTTTAAAAAGATAAAATACCTTTTTTACCAGATCCTGATGACAAGTCAACATTTTCTTATCAAGTATTTTTACTGCAACGTATATAATTTATGCAAAGGAAAAAATTATAACAATATTTATTAAGGACATTTTCATAAACATAGTGACAATTACTTTACATTTTTCTTATTTCCCAAGTTTAAAGATCAACAGAGAATATTTTAAGAAATTTCTGTGAAACTGGTTACTTTGTTTTTAATTTTTTTTTATTTTTTGAGATGGAGTTCTGCCCTCGTTGCCCAGGCTGGAGTGCCATGGTGAGATCTCAGCTTACTGCAACCTCCGCCTCCTGAGTTCAAGCGATTCTCCTGCCTCAGCCTCCCGAGTAACTGAGATTACAGCCATGGGCCACCACGCCTGTCTAATTTTGTATTTTTAGTAAAGATGGGTTTCTCCATGTTGGTCAGGCTGGTTTTGAACTCCCGACCTCAGGCAATCTGCCCTCCTCAGCCTCCCAAAGGGCTGGGATTACAGGTGTGAGCTGGCATGCCCGATCTTGTTTTTAAGTTTTAAAAATTTTATTTAACATCAGAATAAAAACTTTTATTCCTGGTTTATAGAAAAAGGGCAGAATAGCCCCTGTTTATTTGTAGTTTTGCTCTCCAGGTTTCAGTTACCCACAATGAACTCTGGTCTAAAAATATTAACTAAAAAATTTCAGAAATAAAGAATTCATAAGTTTTACATTGTGCACCACTGGGAGCACCATGATGAAATCTCACACAGTCCTATGCCATGTTATTCTGTTCTGCCTGGGACACACATCTTCCCCTTGTCCAGATGTTTATGCTGCATATCCACACTGTATATGCTACCCACCACTTTAGTCATCAGTACCCTCTGCTCCTGTTATTCAACCATCAACATTGTCATAACTTGATAATCCAGGTCACTCAAAGCAGATAATCTGCCTTTTGACATATTGTCACAAGGTCTATAATAGTCTAACACTGTCACCTTACTTCATCTGACCATAGGCAACTGTATTAGTAAGTTTTCACATTGCTATAAAGAAATATCTGAGACAGGGTAATTTATAAACAGAAGAGATTTAATTGACTCACAGTTCCAGATGGCTGGCGAAACCTCATGAAACTTACAATCATGGCATAAGGTGAAAGGGAAGAGAGGCGTGTCTTTACAAGACAGCAGGAAAGAGAGAGAGCTAGAGAAGGGGAAGTGCCACACTTTTAAATCATTAGATATCATGAGAACTCAATCATCAACAGGAGAACAGCATGGGGAAACTGTCCCCATAATCCAATCACCTCCCACCAGGTTCCTTCCTCAACATGTGGGGATTACAATTTGAGATGAGATTTGAGTGAGTAAACAGAACCAAACCATCTCAGCATTTTGTTATCTCCGATCATCACAGGAAAAAGGATGAATACAGTACAATAAGGTATTTTGAGAGACAGAGAGAGAGACCACATTCACATAACTTTTATTACACTAGATTGTTATAATTGTTCTATTTTATTATTAGTTGTTAACTTCTTAATGTGACTATAAACTTTGTTATAACTATGTATGTATAGGAAAAAACACTATATATAGGGTTAAGTACTATACATGGTCTCAGGCATCCACAGAGAGTCTTAGGGTATATTCCTTGTAAAAAAGGGAGGCTATTGTATTTCATAATTTGATATTTTACATGATTTTATGTAAATAAAGATAATTTTATTTTTTAATATTATCCATCAACTATGTAAACCAATGATGATTTTACTATAAGCTGGTTACTGTTATTCACATATTACTCAAGGACATAGTTTTAAATCAATGATAATTTGGGATAGTTTTACCATTGAAGTATTGTGATTATGTACACTTATTTTTGCTTTTAAAACTCATAAGAAGAGTAATGTCTTACATAATATTATACATTTCGATTGCCTTAAAATCTAGTATTAAAACTTAATTATTAGTGAAAAATACTATACAATAAAATAGATGGTTTTACAATTTCTGTTAATATTTTATTCTAAATGTTCAGATATGAAGAATACTGTATGATAGGAAAAAAGATGGTAGGATGAATCCCTGAGAAATAAGGAAATAAAACTCTTTATCTATACATAATGCTCAAGCTGTTGTATCAGACTGTTCACGGTAAAAGGAGAGGTCATTTTCGTACATACTTTCTGACAGAATGAGGACATTCCTGTTATCCCTGATTAGTTGAATAATGTCCCATGGCATTTTCTCCATTGATGCAACATGGCAATGACAGTCTCATTTGCTGTTTACCCTGACATTCTTTTTCTCCTCTTATTATATCTCTCTCCTTTCATAAACAGATTTAAGTAATAAGTATGTTCCAAATTCCAAAAATAAAATTCAATGTGTTTCTGTCTTACAGTTCAAAAGTAAGATAATTCCCATTAACATTCCCACTTACATTTTGCTTTCAAAATGTGCACTTAAAAAAAAAAAAGAAAAGCTCTGGATTCTTATAAAAATTACTATCCAGCTAGGTAAGACTGGGTTTGAATAACAATTCAATCAGAAATGTACTCTATTTGTATTAAATTTTTGTGTATACAAACTGGATCTATGTCTATTATTTGTGAAATTCAACTACATTTACACAATGTAATCTATAAATAGCAAACAGGCTTTGAGGTATATTTGTAAAAAAATGTGAAATAAATATACAAAATAACATCATGTGTTTTAATTTTCTATTTGCATCATTTGAAATTAATTATCAGGAGTATTAAAAGTAACATTGAAAATCTCATATTTACATAATAAAAGTGAAACCATTGTTTTCACACACAAACAAATACAATAATTGTTGTAGTCTGCTTAGTCCCTGCTTCAGCTAGGTCTAAGTTCTTGTCCCGTGACCAAGAAGAAAGAGGCAAGTGGACACCCGAGAGTGAGTATAATTGAATTTATTAAGCAAAAGGAAAGCTCTTAATAAAGAGAGGGGATGTAAAAGCAGCTTACCAGAAATGGAGCTGAGTTCTGGGTCTTTTAAGAGTTCCAAAGACAAGGAACTCTTCTGTGGGTTCTGCCCAAATGGGAGTGGTAAAATTTCCTCCTAGAGGTATTACATCTGTGCATGCCTGCGATTGGCCAGAATGA
This sequence comes from Pan paniscus, assembly GCF_029289425.2. Classification (NCBI taxonomy): domain Eukaryota; kingdom Metazoa; phylum Chordata; class Mammalia; order Primates; family Hominidae; genus Pan; species Pan paniscus. The sequence goes on along the minus strand of NC_073252.2, from coordinate 65,654,097 downwards.
CTTCATCTTGGTTATTACCCATGAGTGCCTAAGTTAAACCCATAAGGGTGCTAAAACCACAATGCTGATATCATGCTAATGACTTTATAATGAGCTGGGTCAAGTTAATGACATTTAGGTTGATTTATTGTGTCTTTACCTAAGTTGTGACTGTCCCTTTTGAGCAACATCTTGGCACAAGGGGAAGTTCTTAACCATAGTTCTTCCTATTAGCTGCAGAGGTGGTGTAAGTGCTGTCCCATGGTTGTTAGCATGAACATTGACTTTCTCTGTCCTTCTCCCTAGACCCTCCTTCTCTATCTGCCTAATCAGCCCCTACCTGCCTCCTCTTTCTTTCTCCCCTCTGGAGTGATGACCCTAACTGCCATTAGGGGATAAGGAGAGATGACCACTCTAGCTTATTCAAGCTGTGAGAGAGTGTTGTTTGTGTGGCAATCAGGGATCCTCCAGAGGGCAGTCTAGAAGGCCTCAGAAAAAGGACTTCTTCATGCGTTGTTCCACTTACATCATCCATCTGAAATTTAATGACTAGCTGAAAAGAAACAAATTTTACAAGAAGGTTTAATATGCAGGTTCCAAAAAGTAGACCTAACATAATCATTACAGAGATCCTATTAAGGGGAAAAACTATGACATTGAAGGGAGATACCCTTTAATGGTATTCCATATATCTCCACCTAAATGGATCTTAGTGTCTCTGAGGCATTTAGCACTATGAAGTAGCAAGTTGGCTCTAAACTTAACCTCTCCTGAGGGGTTAACATAAAAGCAACAAGAAGTATTTGCTATAGCACATACCCGTCCTTTTTCTGCTGAGGAAAAATCAAGGGCTATTCTATTATCCATTACATGGTTAACAAGTGAGTCTAATGATGTTTGAGGGCCTTAAGACCTTGACGAGGATCTTCAGCATTTTGTTCAGTTAAACTTGATGCATTCTGGATTGTATATGCATTGTAAACTATTTCTCTCACCTAGCTGCCTGTGGCTGTAACTGCTGTTATTACACCCAAGGCTGTAAGACCTACTCTTTATTTCTGTCAAGTATATTCCTGAAGGGAAGGGACTGTGAGAAGATCCTGGTATATTTGTAGGCAACCTTCCACGGGTAACACCCATCCCAGTGAATACATTCCTCTTACCACTGTGAGGTCTAGGAAATTCAAGGCCCGCAATTTTTGCTACTGGTCTGCACAAACGAACCATAGTCCCTGAGGTCCACAAATGGTAGTGGTGTTATTGAGTAAATTCACCCACTTTCATAAGTCCTGGCTGAATGTACAGTTTGGGACATTTGATCCAGTTCATAAAGGACACCAAGAATTGCCAGTCCATGCTCTTGTTTTTTGTAAGGCAAAGTGGTTTGTTAAGTTGCCATCAATTGAATTTGCCCACATATATTAAATGTAGGCATTAACTGTCTAAACTGTTTTGTTCTGACAAGTTTTAATACATCTACTCCCATTAAACATTGGATAAGCAAAATCTGAGAAGGAATCAAAATTGTAAGTAAAGATCCCTGCCCTATGATATACAGTGTTTCATGTTGTTGTTTGTATCCAGGTGGGAACACAAGGTATTGAGTACTAGGGAAATTATCTCTTATCAGGGAGGGTAGTCCCCCTGTCTTTGTACCAGACTAGTAGTTTGAATGGTTGGATTTCTGGAACTGCTCTTACATTTTCAGAAAAGTGTCGGAAACATTTAGGAAAATGAGTGGTATTTTTAAATTGTATTTGGCTTCTCAAAGCATTTCTAGTAAATGTGCCAGAAGTGCAAGATATACTTCCGGTGGTAAATGTGGTAATAAAAAAGTTTAATTCTTTACTACATGTGTAATTTATGACATTCCAAAGAGGGTCTTTGCTTTCTTGAGTGTGGCCCCCATCCCCAGTGGTGGACTTCTTATAGATTGTATAAACGGAGGGGCTGAAATGAAAGGAATGTAGAAGCACTGTGGCCACCCTGGAGTTTGTGGTGCCTGCTTCTAAGGGTGGTAGACCTTTTAGTGGTCCTTATAATGTATTACTGCCACTTCCCATGGAAGAAAAACTGAGGATAATAGTCTGTAAAATTCCTAGTGGTATTTAAGGGGAGACCCATAAGCTATGAAGAAAGATCTCTCTTTCCAGATAGTGGCATGGGCATAGAGGATTAAGAAAGCATACTTAGAGTCAATATAAATGTTAACTGCTTTCCCTATGCTTAATTCAAGTACCCTTGTGAGAGTAATTAGCTCAGCTGGTTGAACGCATGTGCCTGGTGAGAGAGGCAGATTCTTAATAATGTCATTCAGGGTGAACTACTGCATATCCTGCTTTACAGAAATTTTGGCTACAAAGCATTTCCATCCATAAAGAGAATCTAGTCTGGGTTTTCTAAGGGAGTTTCTTTGAGATCCCCCTTGGCCACATAGGTTTGCACCACTAGCTGTGCACAGTCATGCTCAGGCTCTCTAGCTTTTTTGGGGGAGGAAGGTGGCTGGGTTTAGACAGGGACAGGTGTTTAACTGGACCATAGAGCCCTCTAACAACAGAGCCTGATATTTGAGGAGGCAGCTGTCTGTTAGCCAGAGACTCCTTTTAGAAAGACAGCAGTCCTGCCACATTATTAGTTAAATAACAGGACAGTTATTCCCATAGTTAATTTCATAGACTCTGGCACCTGCAAGGCTACTGCTGCAAGTGCCCAGAAGCAGGCTGGCCATCCCTTAGCCACCAAATCAAGCTCCTTTCTTAGGAAGTCCATGAGCTGGACCTTGTGCCTGGGTTGGAACTCCCAGGGCCATTCCTTTAATTTCTGATACAAAAAGATTTAATGTCTTCTCTATGGGAAGACTAAGAGCTGGTGCCTTAAGCAAGGCTTGCTTTAATTGGTCAAAGACTCGTTTAGCCTCTGCTTCCTCTTTTGTCCTGAGCCTCCTCCTGGTCCCTATTGTAAAAGACCAAGTTTGCCACCTTCAGGAGGTTTTCTAAGGTGCTATTTGATCTTATGGACTGTTCTGTAGCTTCCTCCTGATATCAAGAGCTTCCAGAGTATTGAACTTGTCCTTCAAGATTAGCTGTTCCTCAATGAATTGGGAGATAGGGAGGTGTTTTACCAAAGCTTCTCTCAGCTTTTCCAAAAAGGCTGAGGGATTTTCATCTTCTTTCTGGTCTATCATAGATAGCTTGGAGTGATTAAGAGAATTGACCCTGGTTCTTCACAAGCCCTCCAATACACACATTTGAAAGAGTTTCCTTCTCCAATTTCTGATGCTGTCATCATGGTCCCATTTATGGTTCTCCAAAGGCACTGCTACCCTCCCAGTTGGGTAAGGCTCTTTCCCTCCTCTGGCATTGTATGAGACACAAAGTTCATCTCCAAATTTCCCTACTGCTTGTAGGGCTGTCTCTTTGTCAGCAGCAGTCAGGGGTTCATTTATGAGTAACATGAAATCTTTCCAGGAGAGTTCAAATAATTGGGTTATATTCTGGAAAGCTTCTATATATTTGTCAGGATCATCTGAAAATCTACTAAGATCTCCTTTAATTTGTTTTAAGTCCTATAGAGGAAAGATAAACTGTATTTTAATATGGCCATATTCAAAAGGCATTGTTCATAAGGGCATGAATAAGGCTGGGTGCCACCTACAATGAAGGTTCCTAGAACGGGGCAAGTTTGAAGGGGGTTTTGGAAGTCCTGGATAAGGTGGGCAGGATGGACCAAGAGAACTAGCTGTAGAAGCTTGTGTCTCTTCTGGAGGCATTTCCAAGCGTTGGTTCCCTGGTCCACTAAGACCATCTCTTTCACCTCCTCCTGATATAACTTCTAGGAGTGCTGGGTCAGTTCTACAGCATTGACAGAGGTTTTGGTCATCCTGAAAAACAAGGAAGCTTGTACATATGAGACCTAAGAAAATGTGTCCTCACATCTACAGAAAATGTCCAGCTCCTGAATGATATTTTAACTAATCCTTCCCTCAGGAAGCCAGGGCTGTCTGTCCTCCAGGTGATAGCTGGTCGTGGCCTTGGGAAAAAGAATATAAGACGTTTTCTCCTCAGGACTGAGGGTCAAAGGAATCCCAGTGTTTCAAGAAGCAGGCTGAAGATCATTTGTTACCCATGGAGAAAATGCATCCCTTTGTCTCATTAACTCTTTTGGAGTGACTCAGGATAAAGAGAGAGAAAAAAAAGTCATCCCCTTTCTCCTCTTTGCCTCCCTATATCCTTTAGGTCCTGTTGATCTTCGTAGGTGTCATCCATGGATGCAAGCATGACCTTCACCCATGGATCCAGAGGAGCTAGTTGCAAGGGTAGACATGCTTACCTCCAAGAAGCTCTGGTCCTCCACTGTTGGTTTCTTCCCCTTTAAGCCTACTTGCCTTTTCTAGATTTCCACTTTGGTGCCATGAAGAGACAGAGAATATCTAAATTTGGGCCACAAGCCTCAGTGGAAGGGGTGTTTTAGTCTAGTTACTAAATTCTTCCCTCATCATGCAGGTCAGAAATTGGGCCAAATCAAGACATCCAAGAAAACGGAAAAGATTAACCTCCAAACATAATTCCCCCTCTTCATTTAAGTACCATTGCAAAACAGATTTCTCAAAAGAATGTAAGGATCGGACTGTTTTCCTTCCTTCTGTGGAGACAGCGTAGAAGCAAACCTCTCCCTATTTAGGCTTTCTTCTTCCTCCCTATCATACAGTAAATTTTTCCTTTTACAAATAGGACAAAGGGCTTTGTCTCTGCTGAGTGGCCAGAGGAGAGTGTGTAATTGGAAAACTCAGGGTTTGGGGCAGAGGGATGATAGGAAAATTGTCTCATCCCATCAGGAGGCCTGATAAAGATTGAAATGTTAGGCTGTAACTTTGTCTCCAAATACTTTCCAGGCAGAGGTTGGAAAGAGAGGCTATCATCACAATATGCCTCTGAGCAGAAGAAAATTAATTTGTCTCATAGAGCTGCTGCTTAAATTCACTGAACGGTGTTTGATTCTCACACAGAGAAAGAAACAGCCCAGATGGAGAGGAAAGCTATCACTTGGTGTGAAATATTGCTTTATACAGTACCATGTATGGTCATCATAAGGGGATGGGGGATCCTTAGACTGAAATCTTGAAATTCTCCTGTCTCAAGGAAATCACAAAAAAGCAATTCTGTGAGTTGCATTCCAGGTTACTAAGACAGTAGCTGATTTTACCAAACAAAATTATATTTCTGAGCTGCAAAAACACTTGCAACATTGCATACAAAAAAAGGATAAGAGACATAACAGCTGTGACAGAAAAAAAGAAAGTGTGAATGAAAATACTGGAGGTCCTGGTGCTGACACCCTAATGGGCTGTCAGGGACTGGAGTCAGTCCAGGGGCCTTTAGGGAACTCTGAGGTGTAACCTCAGCCTGATACACTCAATGACCTCAGGACCTCCTTCCAGTCCCAGGCAGTGGCTAGACCTCTGTGAAGGGAAACTGGATTAGAACAGAGCCAATGTTCCCAAGACCTGAGGGCAAATGGGGACTGACAAAGTCCTTCCAAGCAAGCCTGTCTTCTAAGTCTTAAGTCCAGCAGCCATGTTATATGCTCTTAACTGCCCATCAGAGGCATAGTCTTTAATTTGATCTTGAAAGGAAGAAAAACTGAGGACAAAAAGCCTCAGAAATAAAAGTAAAGAAATAAAGGTCTGCTCCTGCTCACACTTCTGACAATCCCTAATAAGCCCCCCAAAAGTTGCTGTTTGCTTAGTCCATAGTTCAGTGACATCTGAGTTCTTGTCCTGCAACCAAGAAGAATGAGGCATGTGGACACCAGAAAGTGAGTAGGGTGGAATTTGTTGAGTAAAAGGAAAGCTCTCAGCAAAGAGAAGTTGTCTGAAAGTAGGTTGCCAGAAATGGTGCTTCGTTCTATGTCTTTTATGTGGCAGAGGCCAGGAAGTCTTCTGTGGGTTATGCGTAAATGAGAGGGGCAAAGTTCCCTCCTGGAGATTTTGCATCTGCACATGCCTGGGGTGGGCCACAGTGACCCCATGTTGGTTATTACCCATGAATGCCTAAGTGATACCCACAAGGGCACTAAAAACACAATGCTAATGTCATGCTAATGACATTATAATAAGCTGGGTTAAAGACATTTAGGTTGATTTATTGAGTCTGCACCTAAGTTGGGAGAGTCCCTTCTGAGCAACATCTTGGCACAAAGGGAAGTTCTAGACTACATTTCTTCCCATTAGCTGCGGAAGTAGTGTAGGTGCTGTCCTGTGTTTTTTCCTGTGAAAATTGCTCTTCTCTGTCCTTCTCCTGAGACCCTCCCTCTCTATCTCCTTAACCAGCCCCTAACTGCCTCTTTTCTATGAGGATGATATTAAATTAGATCATCTCCTCTCATGAAAATGATATTAGAATAATTTTTACCCGAACTGTGCTAATTATTGGTATACTCAGAAGACTCACTTTCTTATTAGAATCAATTTTCCACCAAGCCCATATACTTAAAAGGCAAGATAGATAAATGGATGATAGACAGATTGATGTGTTAGTGGTGGTAGTTATCTCCATAGGTGTGCAGCAATCACAATTCTTCCCTCCTCAGATGAAAAAAATGGACTGAGAGGCATATGGCTGAAGGAGAAACTGAGGGAAGTTTTAGAGCAAGAGTGAAAGCTTATTTTAAAAGCTTTAGAGCAGGCATGAAAGGGAGAAAAGGAAGGAAAGTATGCTTGTAAGAGGGCCAAGTGGGCAACTTAAAAGACAAGTATGTGATTTGATCTCTCTATCTGGGATTTTATTTGTTGGCATACTTCCTTGGTCTTGATTTACTTCTTCCTGCTTCTGAGATCTTATTGGGAAACTGATTATCACCATTTTTAGGTGTTTGCTATCTATTAAGAGACTGTCTTTACCTGGCATCAGCTGTGCCAGTTATTACTTTAGAGAGGTAATCAACAACCACCTGACCATTACCTGATGGTTGCTCAACACTCCTGGTGTGTGTTGGAGGGGAGTTCTCTCTAGCCCTGCTCATAGTTGACTAGCTACCTACTGTAACAAATGAATGAATAGATTGATAGATATATGGATAAAAATAAACATATACTTCATGTAATATCACCCAAAATATTCTCCATATCTGCTTAATATTTCTCAGCAAACTTTGATAGATAAAATTGAAAATAATAAAATTGTAAGCCATCTTGATAAATTAGATAAAAACTTTGACTAGATTAGGAAATAACTCACTGACAGTGAGGCAAAATAGTTGTTGAGACTTTACATATACAATATAAGTTAAAATTTTGGAAATTTGGAATATTTATATTTTTGACCAATTATATCCAATATTCTTATAAAATTATTAATGAAGTCAAAATAAAACAATCTAGCATCATATAACTCAATTTTGGTGTTCTTTATAATTATCAGCTAAAGTTCTTAAAAATATAAACACTGAGTTCTCATTATCTTATGTTATGGTAAATTAGGATTGAATTGGGCCATTCTTACATATTTATTTAGCAAACTTCTCAGATGACTATGTTGCCCACTAAAAATTGAGAAACATCATAATTAACAACGAATTTTATTTGTTTATGTAAATTTATGTATTAAAATTTATATAATTTATGCACATTTTTATGACAACTGATTATCATTTTAATTATTAACATTTTAATTATGTATTTTACTAGTTATTGGAATTTCAACATTACTCAAAGGAAGACCTCTTTCCGACATAGAAATGGCTGGTAAATATGAAAGTAGGAATTGATACCAAAATGTATCAATAATTACATTAACCCTAAACAAAATTCTATGGCTTGAATGTGAACCCCCCAAGGTTCATATTTTAAAGACTAAATCCTTGCCCCTCAAAGTTCATATTTTAAAGAGTAAATCATTGGATGCAATAGTGTTGGGTGGTAGAAACTGCTAAGATGTGATTGGATCACAACGGCAGAGCCCTCATGAATGAATTAATATCATTATCAAAGGACAGGTTAAGTTATTACAAGAGCTCTTTGTTATAAAAAGGAGTCTACCTCTTGTTCTCTCTTTTCTGTCTTTCCACCAGGGGATGAATCTCATGCCAATGCCATGGTCTTGGGCTTCCCAGCCTCTAAAACCAAATAAACTTCTGTTAATGATAAATCACACAGTCGCTGGTATTCTGTTATAGCAGCAGAAAATAGACTCAAACCCAGGCAAGACCTGCCTGTGAATCCCAGCACTTTATGAGTCCAAGGTGGGAAGATCACTTGAGGACAGGAGTTCAAGACCAGCCTGGGTAATATTTTAAGATAGCATCTCTACAAAAGAACTAAAAATAAAAAGTCAGCTGAGAATGGTGTCTGTTGTCCCAGCTACTCAGATGGCTGAGACAACTAGGATTGCATGAGCTCAGGATTTCAAGGCTGCAGTGAGCTAGAATCTGAGCCTAGCACTCCAGCCTGAGAGAGAATAAGACACTGTCTCAAAAATAAATAAATAAATAACAAAAATAAAGAATATTTTAAAAAAGAAAATAGACTAAGACCCAGACTAAATTTTCAAGTTAAAAGATGGAGAGTAACAGACTGGAAAAAATCTAAAATCTGTCATTTATGATGTTTATAAGAGACATCTAAAAGTTTAGCATACAGAAAGCTGGATAGTAAAAGAAAGAAAAATTATTTAGTCTGAAAACACCAACCAAATGAAAGATAATGTTTCTGTATTAACAGAAAACAGTAGATTTTAAACTAAACTAAACCTTATTGAAGACAAATAAAAGACATAAATAGTTTGGTTCTCCAGGAAATTTTATACATTCTAAATTGTACAGACAAAAATAACAAAGTTGCAAATTATATGAAGTTGAAATGCATAGGGGTATAATAAATAAATATGCAATTTCAGTGGAGAACTTCAAAAGAGTTAAGTTTAAAAGTTAAATAAGTTAGAAGACAAGCAGTTAAAAAAGTATAAAATAAATTTGAACAGCAAAATATACAGTGCTTATCTAATGGATATTTGTAGAAGATTGTATTCATGCTCACAAACCATTTACAAAAATTTGCCAAATTATTGGCCATAAGGTACAAAAATGTTAAAATATTAAAATTATCCTGAGTACATTGTCTTTAGAAATTTAGGTGGAAATCAATAGCAAATAGCTAGAAATTCCTTACATACTAGTGAATCAAGAAATACATGGCAAAAAGCCATGCCACAAAAGCTATTAAAATAAAAATTAGAAAATCCTTTGAACTCAATAATAAGAATATTTTGCACAGAAATTTGTGGAATAGAACTAAAGTAACGCTTAGATGAACAATTTTAGCATTGAATTCTTATAATAGAAAAAAAGATCTATGAATCCATCTGAATAACTTAAAGAGCAGCCAATTAAACACAAATAAAATAAACTGAACAAAATAATAAGAATAGAAAATAATAAAACAAAAAAAATATTCATTAGAGAAAAATCAACAAAGCCAAACATTGTGCTTTTAAATGCTATTAAAATGTATGAACCTCTGGGAAAAGTAATCAAGAGTAAAGAGAGGGAATGGAAAGGCCCAAGCTAAAAATGAACAATGTGATTTTCCTACATAATTTAAAGACATTAATAGTCATTTCTTTAAGTAGTATTTTTCCTGGATAAATGCATTGTGCATCTTTGATTATCTGTTCATATTTGATAATTTTGAAGATATTTTAATATTTTTTAAAATTACATTTTATGATTGTTAGTTATATAAAAAACAATGTACTTTTACAGTGCTTTTGCATCTAACAATTCTCTGCAAGTTTCCAAACTTAATTACAAAGATGATATTTTGACTGACTTTTCCTATATATTTAGAAGTTTAGATGAAACCAAATCCTGAGAAAATAAAAATTCCTAATTTAAGAAAAAATAATTAAAATTCTCTTAACTATTGAAGTTATTGATTTCATGGTGAAAACATTTTTAACAAAGAAAAATGCAAATTTCAAATGGGTTTACTGGGGAATTCTATAAAACTCTCAAGTAGTAAGTACGGCCAATCTTCTATAAACTCTTCCAGAACACAGGAGAGAAAAGAAATGAAATTCTCCATAAAAAGTCTGACAAATTTTCAATAAAATTTTTGGCAAAAATACATCTCTTAAAAATTAATTCCTAATATTTCTAATCTCTGTCTGCTTATTTTTTCTAAGAGATTTAAAAAAATATTTGCAAAGAAGAAGATATTTGGTTTCAATAGTTTTTCTTTATTCCTTTCATGTCTTACTGATGTCTACTCTAATTTTTATTACTGCCTTTCTTAGGCTAACTTTGGGGATTTTTGGCTTGCCTTTTCCTAGTTTCTAATAGTGAAAGTTGAAGTCTTCTTTTCTCATATGTGTTTAAAGCTATGAATTTCATTCTAACTACTGCTTTAATGGCAACCCAAAAAACTGATTTGTTTTCTTTGTATTTTAACTCACTTTCTATTTTTACTTTTGATTTTTTTTGATCTATGTATTATTTAAATGTGTGTTATTTCGTTGAGCAGTGGTTTGTAGTTCTCCTTGAAGAGGTCCTTCACATCCCTTGTAAGTTGGATTCCTAAGTATTTTATTCTCTTTGAAGCAATTGTGAATGGGAGTTCACTCATGATTTGGCTCTCTGTCTGTTATTGGTGTATAAGAATGCTTGTGATTTTTGCACATTGATTTTGTCTCCTGAGACTTTGCAGAAGTTGCTTATCAGCTTAAGGAGACTTTGGGCTGAGGCGATGGGGTTTTCTATATATACAATCATGTCATCTGCAAACAGGGACAATTTGACTTCCTCTTTTCCTAATTGAATACCCTTTATTTCCTTCTCCTGCCTAATTGCCCTGGCCAGAACTTCCAACACTATGTTGAATAGGAGTGGTGAGAGAGGGCATCCCTGTCTTGTGCCAGTTTTCAAAGGGAATGCTTCCAGTTTTTGCCCATTCAGTATGATATTGGCTGTGGGTTTGTCATAAATAGCTCTTATTATTTTGAGATAAGTCCCATCAATACCTACTTTATTGAGAGTTTTTAGCATGAAGTGTTGTTGAATTTTGTCAAAGGCCTTTTCTGCATCTATTGAGATAATCATGTGGTTTTTGTCTTTGGTTCTGTTTATATGCTGGATTACATTCATTGATTTGCATATATTGAACCAGCCTTGCATCCCAGGGATGAAGCCCACTTGATCATGGTGGATAAGCCTTTTGATGTGCTGCTGGATTTGGTTTGCCAGTATTTTATTGAGGATTTTTGCATCAATGTTCATCAGGGATATTGGTCTAAAATTATCTTTTTTTGTTGTGTCTCTGCCAGGCTTTGGTATCAGGATGATGTTGTCCTCATAAAATGAGTTAGGGAGGATTCCCTCTTTTTCTATTGATTTGAATAGTTTCAGAAGGAATGGTACCAGCTCCTCCTTGTACCTCTGGTAGAATTCAGCTCTAAATCCATCTGGCCCTGGACTTTTTTTGGTTGGCAGGCTATTAATTATTGCCTCAATTTCAGAGCCTGTTATTGGTCTATTCAGAGATTCAATTTCTTCCTGGTTTAGTCTTGGGAGGGTGTATGTGTCCAGGAATTCATCCATTTCATCTAGATTTTCTAGTTTATTTGTGTAGAGGTGTTTATAGTATTCTGTGATGGTAGTTTGTATTTCTATGGGATTGGTGGTGATATCCCCTTTATCATTTTTTATTGCATCTATTTGATTCTTCTGTCTTTTCTTCTTTATTAGTCTTGCTAGAGATCTATCCATTTTGTTGATCTTTTCAAAAAGCGAGCTCCTGCATTCACTGATTTTTTTGAAGGGTTTTTTTGTGTGTCAGTCTCCTTCAGTTCTGCTCTGATCTTAGTTATTTCTTGCCTTCTGCTAGCTTTTGAATGTGTTTGCTCTAGCTTCTCTAGTTCTTTTAATTGTGATGTTAGGGTGTCAATTTTATATCTTTCCTGCTTTAGTGCTATAAATTTCCCTCTACACACTGCTTTAAATGTGTCCCAGAGATTCTGGTCTGTTGTGTCTTTGTTCTCATTTGTTTCAAAGAACATCTTTATTTCTGCCTTCATTTCGTTATGTACCCAGTAGTCATTGAGGAGCAGGTTGTTCAGTTTCCATGTAGTTGAGCAGTTTTGAGTGAGTTTCTTAATCCTGAGTTCTAGTTTGATTGCACTGTGGTCTGAGAGACAGTTTGTTATAATTTCTGTTCTTTTACATTTGCTGAGGAGTGCTTTACTTCCAACTATGTGGTCAATTTTTGAATAAGTGCGGTGTGGTGCTGAGAAGAATGTATATTCTGTTGATTTGGGGTGGAGAGCTCTGTAGATGTCTATTAGGTGTGCTTGGTGCAGAGCTGAGTTCAGTTCCTGGATATCCTTGTTAATTTTCTGTCTCGTTGATCTGTCTAATGTTGATAGTGGGGTGTTAAAGTCTCCCATTATTATTGTGTGGGAGTTTAAGTCTCTTTGCAAGTCTCCAAGGACTTGCTTTATGAATCTGTGTGCTCCTGTATTGGGTACATGTATATTTAGGATAGTTAGCTCTTCTTGTTGAATTGATCCCTTCCTCCATCCCTTTATTTTGAGCCTATGTGTGTCTCTGCACGTGAGATGGGTTTCTTGAATACAGCGCACTGCAGGGTCTTGACTCTTTATCCAATTTGCCAGTCTGTGTCTTTTAATTGGAGCATTTAGAACATTTACATTTAAGGTTAATATTGTTATGTGTGAATTTGATCCTGTCATTATGATTTTAGCTGGTTATTTTGCTCGTTAGTTGATGCAGTTTCTTCCTAGCATCAGTGGTCTTTACCATTTGGCATGTTTTTGCAGTGGCTGGTACTTGTTGTTCCTATCCATGTTTAGTGCTTCCCTCAGGAGCTCTTGTAGGGCAGGCCTGGTGCTGACAAAATGAAATAAAAGAGGATACAAACAAATGGAAAAATATTCCATGCTCATGGATAAGAAGAATCAATATTGTGGAAATGGCCTTACTGCCCAAGGTAATTTATAGATTCAATGCCATCCCCATCAAGCTACCAATGACTTTCTTCACAGAATTGGAAAAAACTACTTTAAAGTTCATATGGAACAAAAAAAGAGCCCGCATTGCCATGCCAATCCTAAGCCAAAAGAACAAAGCTGGAGGCATCACACTACCTGACTTCAAACTATACTACAAGGCTACAGTAACCAAAACAGCATGGTACAGCTACCAAAACAGAGATATAGACCAATGGAACAGAACAGAGCCCTCAGAAATAATACCACTCATCTACAACCATCTGATCTTTGACAAACCTGACAAAAACAAGGAATGGGGAAAGGATTCCCTACTTAACAAATGGTGCCAGGAAAACTGGCTAGGCATATGAAGAAAGCTGAAACTGGATCCCTTCCTTACACCTTATACAAAAATTAATTCAAGATGGATTAAAGGCTTAAATGTTAGACCTAAAACCATAAAAATCCTAGAAGAAAACCTAGGCAATACCATTCGGGACATAGGGATGGGCAAGTTCTTCATGTCTAAAACACCAAAAGCAATGGCAACAAAAGCCAAAATTGACAAATGGGATCTAATTAAACTAAAGACCTTCTGCACAGCAAAAAAAACTACCATCAGAGTGAACAGGCAACCTACAGAATGGGAGACAATTTTTGCAATCTACTCATCTGACAAAGGGCTAATATCCAGAATCTACAAAGAACTCAAACAAATTTACAAGAAAAAAACAAACAACCCCATCAAAAAGTGGGCAAAGGATATGAACAGACACTTCTCAAAAGAAGACATTCATGCAGCCAACAGACACATGAAAAAGTGCTCATCATCATGACTGGCCATGAGAGAAATGCAAATCAAAACCACAATGAGATACCATCTCACACCGGTTAGAATGGTGATCATTAAAAACTCAGGAAACAACAGGTGCTGGAGAGGATGTGGAGAAATAGGAACACTTTTACACTGTTGGTGAGACTGTAAACTAGTTCAACCACTGTGGAAGACAGTGTGGCGATTCCTCAGCGATGTAGAACTAGAAATACCATTTGTCCCAGGTATCCCATTCCTGGGTATATACCCAAAGGATTATAAGTCATGCTGCTATAAAGACACATGCACACGTATGTTTACTGTGGCACTATTCACAATAGCAAAGTTTTGGAACCAATCCAAATGTCCATTAATGATAGACTGCATTAAGAAAATGTGGCACATATACACCATGGAATACTATGCAGCCATAAAAAATGATGAGTTCATGTCCTTTGTAGGGGCATGATGAAGCTGGAAACCATAATTCTCAGCAAACTATCGCAAGGACAAAAAAACAAACACCACATGTTCTCACTCATAGGTGGGAATTGAACAATGAGAACACTTGGACACAGGATGGGGAACATCAGACACCAGGGACTGTCATGGGGTGGGGGGAGTGGGGAGGGATAGCATTAGGAGATATACCTAATGTAAAGTCCGAGTTAATGGGTGCAGCACACCAGCATGACACATGTATACATATGTAACAAACCTGCACGTTGTGCACATGTACCTAGAACTTAAAATATAATAAAAAAATTTTTTAAAAAGTATGTTATTTTATTTCTGAACATAAGATCGCTTATATCTTTCTAACTTCTTATTAAATCTGTTGTGGTCACAGAACAAACTTTGAATTACTTAAATCATTTTGAATTTATTGAAACATTTTTGTTGTTGTTGTTGAGATGGAGTCTCACTCCATCGCTCAGGCTGGAGTGCAGTGGCCTGATCACGCCTCACTGCAACCTCTGACTCCCAGGTTCAACCCAATTCTCCTGTCTCAGCCTCGTGAGTAGCTGGAACTACAGGTGCCTGCCACCACACCCAGCTAATTTTTGTATTTTTTTTAGTAGAGACAAGGTTTCACCTTGTTGGTCAGGCTGGTCTCGAACTCCTGACCTCAGGTGATCCACCCGCCTCTGCCTCTCAAAGTGCTGGGAATACAGGTGTGAGCCACTACACCCAGCCTAGTCTTTGTTAATTTGATAGAAACAGAAGGCGTTGAAAATGGAAGCAGAAAGCAATGAAAGTATAGGCTAAAGTACAGAAATTTTATTTGTCTAAGATTACATAATACAGAGTCAGAATATTGGGGTTGTTAGGAAACCCTAGTAAGTTTTTAATTAATTTTAATGAATGGAACTGTGTAAACCTCACAAATGATGAGAAACAAGAGTTTGACTTCATATTGTTGTATTGGTCATAAGGACAAAGTTACATATAGTTTCAGATAGTTTATTGACTGCTATCAAATGTAATTTAAATGGATTTTGCACATATATTATCCATAATATGCCATGTAAAATATTTTCTTTTTTGTTATTTATGGGATTAGCTTTCCTTCACTGTCCTGTAGAAGAAAATATTATCTTTTCCTTAATATTTAATTATTGGTGGTAATATAGCTATATTAGACTTTGGTTTAGTTGATTTTCTTTTGAGATCATTTCATTTTACATTTTATTCTCATCTCAAAACTTAATTTTCTGAACTATTTTTTTTCTACTGCATATTAATCTTATGTTTATGGTTACCATGGTAGAAATTTTAGCTCTGGAATTAGATATTCTACCTGAACTTTAAAAAAATTGAATAACTTACTTATACTCATTTACCCATTTCATAACCTCTCTGTATATTGACAAGCAAGAGTATAAAAAGAGCTATGCATTTAATTTTGAATAAACATTATATTGTATATCCCAGGGGCTAAAATCCAGGAGGAAAATGGCTTTAAAGCAGTTTGTTTTGTATTGTACATATATGTTTTCAGGTTTCATTGAAAACATAAAAGGAGAAAAAAGAATCAACTATTTCAATCATATTATTAGTGTATTTCCTTGAATTACATATATAATTTTTAGTGGTATTAAGTTTTGCTTCAATTCTCCATATACTCATATGCCTTCATTCTTTCTTAATAATATACTTAATCTATTTAAGCATTTAATATGCTTAATATATTTTATGCTTAAACTATATGTCTATTTAGTAAAAGAATGCATCGACCTAGGTATATGACAAAATTCTATTTTCTCACTCCTTGCTTTACTATATTAGCAATATTTTTTTCTTCATGTATTAAAGATGTCAAACATTACTGGCATGTTAAATTTTGCTACCGTGTTCCCATTCTTCTATTTCAGAAAAATGATGTATACTCTCTTCTCAAATAATATTTTCTTATTGTTTCTATAGACAAGGCCGTGGATCATATTATGTTTTTCCATTTTTCTATGGCTAGTCAGACAGCAAATAAACCCATTATGCAAATGAGTAAAAAATGTTTTATAATCAATCCAGTACATTGTGATTTATAATTCACCATTCTGTACTATAAATAAAAACTATAAGACCTGCATTTAGTCCATTTGTAAATTCAGTCAAAGACCACAAAGCTAAAAATTTAATAAGTAATGTAAGCAAAAAATAGCAGGTATGAGTTATTATGTGAAGATGGGGAGATAATAAGTTTAATTTGTCATTCAGTCACTCAAGAATCAAGTTGCACTCCTGACATTTAGGGTATAGCTTCTATAAATTTCCATAGACTCCCATCCTTTTAAATTTAAATTTAATTTAATTTAATTTTTTGTGGGGGATGATAGCTAAAATGATTTCTTTGCCTATAAACAAAATTTTCCTGCAAATACTTGCCAGAACTCAAATATGATTTTCAGGCTATATGAATCCCTCAAGCTGATTCTTATTTCTTTGAATTTCATTCATGGAATTATGCCTTTATTTTAAATTACACCATGTGACTTTCATTTTGGAGTCTAGGCTTCTCACTATTTCCTAGATAAAAATATAAAATAAATAGAATCAAAATTGAAATTTTAGCTGTAACAACTCAAGAAAACTATAATATATCATTTGGAAGTTCTAAAAATCCCTTATTTCTCTCAAAATTTTTATTCAGTAGTTATGTATCCATAATCCTCATTTTTTTTGCCTAATGTTTTTCTCTGTATTAAAGCAAAACAATTGATAAATATATTTTTCAATAACATTTCAGAAATTCATGCAAAACTGAAAAACGATGCTCTGAAAAAAGAAAAATCATGCTCAAATAGCATGTGTGTTGTTATGTCCTTAACAACTGAAAATGAATTTTCTTCATTCAAGGAAACATCCAGCCTTTATAATCTTATTTAAAAAACACTGCAACATGCCTTTAAGTAAAATATTTTTTAAAAGAATGGAGGAATATAGAAACTTAATATGACAGAGTATTACAAAAAAAGATTCTGCCGTAATTATTTTGAATCTTGGCTTACACAATATATGCCTGGCTGGAGTAAAGAATACATGAAACTAAACATAGTGGTAGATGCCAAGTCAAATAGTTTTTCAGTTATAAGCCTTATAATATAAGCTATATTTTGCTTACTTTTAAAAAAACTAAACCATAAGCAATCTCAATGTTCTGTAATCTAAAGTTTCCTTGGAAGTTTATATCATATTGCTACTCATTTGACATAAAAATATTAGGGACAATTTTATATTTTCTTCTCTATACACATTACTATATTTGGTTATGTTTACATATTTGCAATTACAGTTAGAGATATTATTTAGATTTATATACATTACATTTCCATATATTTACTTTGAAACAGAGGTATTTTGTTTTTTTTTTTTTTCAACGTATCTCTTCACACACCTCTCTCTTCCCTGACACGTTCTGACCAACTAATCTTGATAACCGTATAATTAGGCATATTCCCTCCTCACTGAAAATATAGTTAGGGGATTTCTGAGAAGGAAGATCATGGGAAATAGTTTTTGAATCTCTAAAAATATACTCACATACAGCAACAGATCAACTAGGATGGCAAAGCAACATGCGTGCCGATGCACACACAGACACATTCCAGAAACTGTCTAAAAACTATCCCTATAATCTCCAAATATATCTTGTTGGGGGCAAACCTCCCACTAAAGCATGACTCCTAATATACCATCATGGGATTAGCAACTGCAGTAATAGCAGAGAGAGCCCTAAAACCTGAATCTCAAAAATCTCAAAACAACCACTCACTTGCAACAGGAGAGGCCTCTATTCTCATTGAAATCTTAAGTAAACAGGTCAGAGGGAAAAAGAAAAATTAACTCTCCCAAGTTAAATGGAATTCAATTGAATACTTAAGACCCACAGTGCATCATGGACAGAATATTTTCAAAGAAATTTCACACAATAAGATGCAAATTTTTTCAGTAGAATATTATATAGCAATACAAATGACCAAACTCCTGCAACAGTAAACAATATGCTTACAGCCCTCAGAAAAATGTCTGAGCAAATGAAATCAGACACAAAATTATATTCAATATGATCCATCCATTATAAAAAGTTTAAAAGCTGGCAAACCTAATAAATGGTGAAAGAACTTTGAAGAGCAATTTGAGTGGAGAGAATGACATGATACAGGCTTCTGAGAGGCAGATAAATAATAATTTATATCATAATCCATGGAATATTGAGAATATTTTCACTATGTAAAACACCATCAAATGTATACTTATGATTTAATTAAGCTTCAATAGTTTACTTGAAAATAAATGCATGAGATGATAAAACTGAGTCAGTATAGGCATACTTCACTTCACTGGGCTTCATTTTATTGCGTTTTACAGATATTGCATGTTTTACCAATTGGGTTTTATGGCAACCCTGTGTTGAGCAAGTCCATCGACTGCATTTGTGCAACAGCATTTGTCTCTGTGTCGCATTTGGATAATTCTCACTATATTTTTAACTTTTTCATTATTGATATCTGTTATGGTGATCTGTGATCAGCGAGCTTTAATATTGCTATTCTAATTATTGTAATTACATTTAACCAATTTTCTTCAATACCTTTTCTTTCGCATTTATGACTTGGCTGTTTGACACAGGAGACATAGATTTTGACCTATCTCAGCTTTCAAGATGCCTTCCTCACTAAGCTTAATAATTTCTGAATTTTTATTTAAAATGAGAGACATGCAATTCTTCGTTTCACTTGAACACTTAGAGGCCATTGTAGAGTTATTAATTTGCCTAATTTAAATATTGTTGTCTCTTAGGGAATAGGGAGGCCCAAGTGTAGGAAGACAGATAGAGAAACTGATGGTCAGTTAAAAAATTAGAACAAACACAACATTCATTGATTAAGTTTACCATCTTCTATGGTTGCAGCTAATGCTTTCCCAAAATAATTATAAGTGCTATTCCAGCAAACATATGAATGATAAAAAAGCGAAACAGCATTATTGCTAACATAAAGTTTTAGTCGTCTGGATAGGAGATCAAACCAGCCACAATATCCCCAATTAAACAATATTGATTATTCCAATTCCTGGATATATAATATGTTTAATATGTTTCCCTTTTTTTTTTTTGATGTCCTTTTCAATTTCTTTCATCAGTGTTTTACAGTTTTCATTATAAAGATTCTTCACTTCTTTGGTTCATTCCTATGTATTTAATTTTATGTGTGGATATTATAAATAGGATTACTTTTCATTTTTTTACACTGTTCACTTATAGAAATGCTAGTGATTTTTATATGTTGATTTTGTATACTGAAACTTTACAGAATTTGTTTATCCATTCTAATAGTTTTCCTTTGGAGTCTTTAGGTTTTTCAAAATATAAGATCATATCATCTGCAAACAAGTGTTTTAGTTTTTTCTTTCCCATTTGGATGCACTTTGTATCTTTCTCTTGTCTCATTGTTCTAACTATGACTTCCAGTACTATGTTGAATAAAAGTGGTTACAGTGGGCACCCTTTTATTGTTTCAGATCTCACTGGGAAAGCTTTCTGTTTATCCCTATTCAGTATAATACTTGCTGTGAGTCTGTCATATATGGCTTTTATTATGATAGAAGGAAGATATGTCCCTTCTAATCTATAAGATTAATAATTTCTTATTGGCATGACCTAGTAGGAAAATAAACATGGACAATCAATTTATGTAAAATTTGTACTGCTAAGTAATGGGAGAAAAAATACAGGATTAGTATATGATGCTGGGGAAAATGCCTAAATATAAGGAGAAAATCAAAACAATAAAAACATTAAGTCCTTACAGACAATACATGTATACATGTGAAATGCATGTGAATTAAGATAGTAGCCTAAATGTAAAAATAAATACAGTGAAATCTTGAAAATTATTTTTGCAACATAGATGCACAAAATTGCTTTATAATAATACTGCACTTGCTATGGCAAAAATAGGCCTTTTAATATAGTAGATTTATTTAATAAATAATATAATTTAGCAAATTTTGTGATTTCTATTTATTTAAGGACACAGTAAATAGAGCTAATGAGCATATGCCTCATACAGAAAATAATTGCAAAGTGTGAAAATGACAAAAGTGCAGTATCTAAAATGTCTGAAAAAAGTCAAGTGATGTAAAGGTAACAGAGCACAACCAAATAGAGCATTGGAAACCTTTACAACAAAAGAAAAACAGCAAACTAAAAATAATATAAAACACTTCTCAAACTAATGGGTAATCAGAGAAATGTAAGAATGCAATATCACTTATTAGGCTGAAAAATATTATAAACCACAATTAATGCTGACTGAGAACACACAGCACATAGAGATTTCCTAGAGCACCTCCTAAAGATGTATCTTTAAAAAAAAAAATTTTGCCATTTCTTTTAAGGGACATAAAGATAAACTTTAGAGTGAAGAACGATAATAGCTGTAGGTTAAGAGGCAAGAAAGAATTTTAATAAGTAAATAGCATGTCTATTCATACATATTTAAATGAGATGCTGTATAAAAAGATAATAATAAGTTCAATTAATTTGGAAGTTTAAAGGAAGAATTTAATTCCTGGAAAAAAGAGCATGTGAATGAAGGGAACACAATAAAATTAATGGACTCCCAGCTAACTTAGTTATATTACAATATCACCCATCTAGTTTCTCAAGCCAAAAAATTTAAAGTTTTCCTAAACCGCTCTTTTTTTTCTCATACCCAATCCTCTACCCCAGGATATTCTATTAACTCTGTCTTCAAAATATATTCAGAACTTGACCAATCTTCACTGTCTTCATTTCCAGCACCTTAGTTTTAGTCACCATCTTTTCTGCTCTGCTTGTCTCATAATTTCTTCCTTCCTCCAATTCTATTCTCAACAGAGTCGGGAGAGTGAGTCCATTAAAATAACAGACAGATTATGTTATGGCTCATTATTTTACTTGAGTAAAATCTGAAATCTTACAGCACAGTCTAGTTCCATGTTTGTTCTTTGGCTTTATTAGCCACTACTTTTACTCAGGTATGATTACTTCACTGCAGCAATGTCAATCCCAAAAGGGCCAGGAGTGCTCCCAAATAAGGGAATTTGTATTGGCTCTTCACTCTGACTGAAAATAATATCCATCTGGCTCAGTACCTCTCATCTATGCCATCTGTGCACAAAAGTTGCCTTTCAATGAGGCCAAACCTAATCATGTATATAGCTTTGCAGTTGCAATCTATCAATTCTGCCATGCCAGAAAATGTTAATCATACCCATTACCTCATTTTACCCCATGCAATTTATCATTTTAATTTACATTTATTTATTTTTTTTATTTAGTTAATTATTATGCTGCTAATTTCTCATGTTTTTAAAATGCCAACTCATTGAAACCAGAATTCTTGTTCATTCTTTTCATTCATATTTCCCAGGCACATAGACCAAGGCTCAGGATATAAAAGGTGCCAATACATATTTCTTAAATGACTAAGATTATACTGAATAATTAACACAATTGATCTATTGTAATTATTTTTCAAAATAAAATTAACAACTGAAAACTACAAATTCTTTATAAGCATACTAAAGATATATAAAGTAAAAGCAAACTGGATCATTAAATAAGTTTCGTAAATTTAAATAATTGATATTAACAGATTTTGATAGATGTTAATAATGAACAATAATAAATTTGAACATAATTGTAAATTTGGAAATTTGTAAACATAATTGTAAATACTACATAAAGCAAATAAAGTATAGCAATCAAATTGTAAAAAACCATAAGCTATGCTGAAAGAACTTTATAGTTCTGAATAGTCACGTTCTAAAATATCACATGATCCAAAGAAGAAGCAATAGTCACAAATCAAATTTTAAAATAATTTGAGGTGTTCTATACAGAAAATGTACAGCCTTGAGTGATGATATGAAAAAACCAGAAAAGCTAAAAATAAAACAATTATATTTCCTTATTAGGAAGTTAAAAATTGTAAGAATTACAAAAAGTGGCAAATTTCATTTACCAAAGGTTGTTGAACTAATAACATACATTATTTCAACAATGTGACTTTCTTCTCAAAAGAAGGTGTACTCTTTATTTATTCCTCTTGAATCTGGGAAGAAGTGTGTGACTATTTGAAAGTGGCCCAATTGTCCCAAAGAACGGATATTTATGATTTCCTTTGAAAAAACACAGATATTGACCCTTCCAATCTTAAATGTAACTTGAGAAATTTATGTTTGTCTTATCTGAGTTCCTTTCTCAGGAAATCCATCCTCCTGCCTCTCAGATAATATCAGTGAACTAAAACTGCATCCAGACAATGAGATGCAAGACCCCTCATTTGTCATAATTGCTTCACTACCTCTCTCTAATTTCTTTTTTTCTTCCTGACCTCCTGCTTCCTGTTTACCAATTTCTCTTTTTTACCTCTCTCTAATTCCTGTTTTTCTGCATGTAGCTACATTCCTTCCTTGCTATATAAACCTTTAATTTTAGTTGGTCAGAAAGATGGGTTTGAGACTGATCTCCTATCCTCTCAGCTGCAGCACCTGAATAAAGCCTTCTTTTCTGCCAATACTCATGGTCTCAGTGGTTGGATTTCTCTGTGGGCAGAAGTAGGACCTAGACTAAACCCCTGGTGTTTTGGTAACAGATTCATTTTAATAAAGGATGATAGAATGAAGCTAAGTCACTTCTGAAAGTTGTTCGTAAAAAGGATAGCACTTCCATGTGACTTCTCATCCTCTTAGGTTAGGTGCTATGTAAGCCTTCAGCTTAATGTAAGATATCCAAATACCATAAAAGCTCCATGCTAGACAAAACACATGTAGAGACTATATAAACAAGAGATGTTCCAGAGCTTTAGCTATCCCAGTCCTTAACTCTCTGACTTTTCCCAGCACTAAGCACCAGACTTGTAAATGAATATTTGTTGAGGTGGTTTCATCTCCTGGTTATCCAGCCAAAACATATTATGCCAGGTGGAGCAGAGAAAAGTCTTCCCTGCTGTTTCCTTTCCTAATGAATGTCTTACAGAATCTGTGAGCATAATAAACAGTTGCCAAGATGGCCCACACTGGAAATTATCTTTTTCTGAATTCCTCTCTCATGTCTTCACCAAAATAAAAAAGTAAATAAGAGCTGAAAGGTAGAAATAAAGAAGAGGTCATTAGTATCAAAAATCTCAGAAACTAAACAGATTGAGAGAAAGACATAGAGGTTTCCAGTTTTGTCCAAAATCCAGATGATCTTTCAAACTACTGATCCTGGCAGCCAGCAGTGAACCCAACCCAAGAGCCAAGCTCTTCACTCAAGTTGCCTCAAAGATAGCAACTTACATAGATCTGTCCAGCTGTTTTCATTTCATGGTTTTATTTTGAGTGACAGGCATACACAGGTTCCAAAATTTTCCCTAAAACTCAAATCTGCCCAACTACTGCAGTGACTCAGGCTTTTGCTTACATTTTTCTTCCAATAAATAAATGAGGTTGTTGAATTTGTCTTCCAATTCTCATCTTTCTGACTTTCACTTAGTCAGTTCTTTCCGCATTTGGTCATATAATGTTTTCAATAGTTCTACTGTTCTAATTAAATACTGGATAATACAAGTATAAATGTATCACTTACTATATAAAATATGTATAGCAAATATAAACCTGCTGTTAACTCTCTAGCTAATATTAGAAGATACATAATTGGGTAAGAAAGCTTGAACATAATAAATCCACAAAGCAAACAAGGCATATTTAAGCTTCAGTTATTTTCATACCTGTAGATTAGGGATCAGCAATTTTTTATGGGAACAAATAGTAAATATTTCATAGTATTTAAAAATGGACCATATGTCTTACAACTACTCAACTCTGATGATGCAGTGTGGAATTAGTCATGGATAATACATAAATAAATGACTTTGGCTGTGTTCCAATAAAACTTTATTTATAAAGAACAGTTTGTAGACTAGAACGGTCTATAAACTGTATTTTGCTAAATCATGGTCTATAGAATTACAATATCTTCCATGTTAGGCCCTACACTATTTCAACATATAAAATTGCTATGTATAAAATACATATTTTATTATACTTTTCTACCTTAATTATTCATTACTTCTTAATTTCTATCACATATATATTTTCCTTTTGACACTAAGTAACTTAGATACTATGCTTCAGCTTTTCACATACTCAACACATTTTAAATTAATATCTAATTCCACATATCTACTGCCAAATTATTTTGGCTTATGCTCTCACATTCTCTTGTCCATCAGCTAATCATATTATATATCCTCCTGTATTCATGATGGGAATGTGGTAAATGTGTGGGATCTCTTTATGGTAAAGTGAGAAGGGAAATAGTGGCACATGAAATACAAATTGATGGAGTCCCATGGTACTGAAATTTAGTTTGTCAAACAAACTTAAGGATTTATTCCCTTTGCTCCTGCTAATAATATAATACTTAAGGGCTAAGAAACAAGAAGAATAAATGAAACTAGTGTTCAAAGAGCCTGAAGAATTTGTTAAAATTCATATTTTTTGGACTTCACCTTTTTCAGGAGATGAAATCTCAGATTTATCTGGTGACTCTTAAAAGAAAATAAATTACTGTGACATTCCTGAAACATTTGTAATTGTATTTATAGACAGATTTAAAGCCTTCTTTTCATAAAGCTTTGCATTCTGTAGCTGTTGTTGCCTGTTAAAGTCAGAGTAAACACTACTGACAGCCAGCTGTTCCTTTCTTATAACATGTCCAAACTGCTTAAAGTAGATCATTTGTTGGCTTAAATCCACACACATTATGTATGCCACTCAAAACATAAAAATCTTTATCAGCAAATATTACTAATGTGAGTTTTAAATAATATATTTCTCTGAAGTGAGAATTACTCTTGCAGTTCTAAAATCCATTCTTTTTTATACAAGAGTTAAAATATTATTAAATATTTATATCACTATGATTTGACTTTGAACAGTGACTGATTAGAGGAATTTTTTCCTTCTTATGACATGGCATTATTAAAAATTTTAAAGCACTATCGGCTACAGAGGTTGGTTGTCTAAGTACATTGAGAACAAATTTTAGACATTTAAAGTTAATGTCAGCCTCCTTCCTAAGTAAATAGTAATATTTTCCACTTAGAAATTTATTCAGAAAGTTACTTTGAATTTAAGTTTCAATGAGATACATGGACATGTTTTATCATCCTCAAGTCCCTTAAAATGACATGCCTAATTGGGCATGTAACTGTTTTTCTGGTAGGAAAAATGTATACGAATATCCATAGATTAAAAAATGGAATCCCAGCACTTTGGGAGGCTGAGGCGGGCAGATCACGAGGTCAGGAGATCGAGACCATCCTGGCTAACACGGCAAAACTCCATCTCTACTAAAAATGCAAAAAAAAAAAATTAGCTGGGGGCGGTGGCAGCTGCCTGTAGTCCCAGCTACTCGGGAGGCTGAGGCAGGAGAATGGCGTGAACCTGAGAGGCAGAGCTTGCAGTGAGCCAAGATAGTGCCACTGCAGTCCGGCTTGGGCGAAAAGAGCAAGATCCGTCTCAAAAAAAAAAAAAAAATGGACCCATGAGTCAAAATAAATATTGATAGAAGAATAATTGCTATGATATTAGTATGAAAAATATAAATTTCATTTTTTTTACTTCATGTAACAGTAACAAGGAAACAACAACATGAAGAGTTTTAATTTTATTTTGGTAACTTGAACTTTAAAAATTGTTGTTTTTGAATTGTAAATCTTTAAATGTTAGACAAACAATGTTCATGTCACATGAAGAAAGACATTGAATAGAATTTATGAGAAATAACAGCAGAATCATGTTTTGACATTAATTAATAAATTATATTTTGTGATGAATAAAAGTAATGTAAACCAGAATTTTCTATTATGTTTCTAATAATGACCTGTGATCCTATGGTCCAAGACAGCTGCAAAAATTTTTTTTCAGTGTTGTGATGTCATCAAATTTTCCAAAAGTATGTGCCAAATAGCAACTATCTTTCACTATGCCATTTGTGAAAGCCCCAATTAAATTTTTGCTGGTTGCTTAATTTTGTTGTTTAGATGATTTTTTCCCTTAAACTGTTATTAAAGCACAAATCCAAGCCTTTGCAGTATGTTCAACTAACAAATTGGTCTGGGCTAGACAGTGGAAAACTAATAGGGCCTATTTCTAATTATCTTTACATAACATTCATGTTAAAATAGAATGCAGTTTCAGAAGAGTCAATAAAAGAAAAGACATTTAACCTTTCTGTATCTTTAGTTTTATTATTTGAAAATCTCTTCTAGCTTGAAAATTTTATGATTTCAGTTTCAAGGAAAGTCTAGCAAATGAACCATAAAAGCAATACTGCATTGATCAGGATAATGGATTGAATAGGATATAATGAACATTAGTGATACTTTTATACTCTTGCAGAAAAATCAAACTATTAATAACCTAAGGTCAATTTCAGGCATTAGCTACTCTTAGATATTTTCACTCCTGCCAGCAGGTAGATTTCTTTCAGCAGAACCTGGACCTGTGTACTTGAATCAATAATGTTGTACAATGAATACACTTAGGTAGAGTATCTCATGCTAATGAGGCAGACAGCCAATCTTTTCCTCTAGGCTTATTAAATTGACCTGACAACAATACTTGTTAAATATTATAATTGGGTGTATGATCCACTCTTTACTGCCACAGGGCAGGACAAAAATAAAGTTTAGTAGAGATACATTAGAGTGGTGAATCTTCTCAAGTGAAATAAATATGTGAGTATTTCCATAACAAGACAGTCTTTTGAAAAAGAACTACAGTGAAACACTTGGCTGCATATTCAATATTGAAATGTGAAGGGTGTTTTACATATGAAAGTTCATTTTTCTTTTGTTTATATGCTTCATATCAGAAGAATTGATCCCCTCCTTTTTCAGTGAAATGGCACAATTAATTCACATTTAGAACCATAATATACAGCTTACAATTATTAACACATTAAAAGCAGGTTGAAGGATGATGATAAGATATTACATCTAACAAAATAATCTGAAAATAAATGAGCAATTAAAATTAAGAAATACAAGCATATAAAACATCCAGAAAAAAATAAATAATGAGATAGAAATAACTATGACATCCCATCTTTGTCATTATTTATGGTTAATTAGAATGTGCTTTTAGACCTCATTTGTCAAAATAGCTTTAGAATATTTTTGTCTTAATATTATTCTTTAAGACCTTTGAGCATCATATTTTAACTTTGTGAGGAAGAAGATATGAGTATTGAACATATAAATGACCATATAAACTGAACATATACACTGATTAATGTTTTAAAATCTTATATCTGTTTATATTTTAATAACACATCCAGAATATAAATGCGTAAATTATAGTAACATTTTTATTAGAGAAACTATAGTTATAAATAGGCCTTTGAAAAGATAAATGAATGAAAGGGATATTTCAGTGCTTTTGCTTTTCACTCTAGCATGCATTTCTAGATTTTATGACCTTTTAAGGAAATTGAAAATATTTTAATTATTTTTATAATATCTTTATAGGTGTCTGTTTTGAGACTTTCAGTGAAGAAAACTGAGAAAAATTGCCCATACAATTGCATATTTTAATTCAGATTGCTAAGAGTTGTCTGAGGTTTTGCTGGAAAAAAAGGAACTTCCTGTTTAAAAACTAATTATTTAGTTCAAAAGCCTCACTTTATATGAGAAAACAGAGGTTCAATAATTGTCTTGTTGTAGAACAAAGTTATTTAACTAAAATGAAAATTCTTCCTTCAAGTTCAGTGTTTTTCCCTAATTTCCAGGTTACATGTAATTAAAAATTTGATGCTTAGGAAGCAGGAAGTGTTATAATGTAAAGTACAATGCCCTATAAATTTTGTTTAAATTACCTTGATGATTTTCACGAGACTAAATTAGCTTGAAATACAAATATATTTGACATAAAATATGTCTTCATTGTTTTCTTATATGGAGAGGAAATTATTTAATTAAACCAGGTGGGATTAGTTGCATGACTTACCAGGTTCTCTTGGCAGAAAAACAGAAGAATACGGAAGTTGAAGTTTGGGGGTTGTAGTGACATTTATTAAGTGGTGCATTATGGTGTAGGTTCCAGACATTCTATTTGGTTAATCCAACACTCAATGTTTCAACAAGCAAATTGCAACTTTCTAGCACTATGGGTTCAATAAATACTTTTATTAACACATTGGGGCTACACATCCAGGCAAAATTTCAAAACCAAAAGAAAATGAAAATGAAGCATAAATAAAGGTAATGTTGATTAAATGATTTAGAAACAAACTGTGGGGTTCAAGAGGAAAGATTGAAGCCGACTGGGCTAAAGCCCTAAAAATTTATCAATTGGCAAGCTTAAGTGAGAATAATTAAAAAGTAATTAGTATTATCAAGTATCTATTATATGGCAGGTGCTTTAGGCATATAAATCTGATTTTATTTAATCTAATAATATTACCATAAATTTGACGTTAATTCTTATTTTTATAAATCAAACATTTGAAATTCTGACTTAGAGATTATATGAGCTGATTAAAATCAGAGTACTTAAACTCTCACTCAGGGATCAACTTCCTTTTGATTATGATTTGCATATATCTTGTTTTTATTCTTTCACTTTGAATCTATTTGTATCTTTGGATTTAAAGTGAGTCTCTTGTAGACAGACAGCATACTCCAAGATTACCTTTTAAAATGTGTTCTGCCAGTCTCTTTCTTTTGATTGAAGAGGTTAACCCATTTACATTTAAAATAATTACTGATGAGAGGGGACTTCAGTCATTTTTCTATTTGTTTTCCATATTAACTTATAACATTTTTGGCCCTAGTATTTGGCATTACTATCTATTTTGCATTTGGTTGATATTGAAGTAAAACTAATTTCTTTTTGTGTATTCTATATTGTGTATGTCCCCATGTCTCTTTGTATATATTCTATGTATTATTTGTGGATACCATGGAGATTACATTTAAATTCTAAAATTATAATGCTCTAAATTGATATTATACCATTTTAAGTTCAATAACACATAAAATCTTCTCATTTCATCCTTTGTATTCATTGATGTCACAAATTGCATCTTTGTACATTGGTGTCTCAAATTATAAACTAAAAATTTTTAACATGTCAGTGTCTTACTTATGCAGAAAACAAAACATAAAGTTACAAATCAAAGTCACAATAATATTGGCTTTTAGATTAATACTCTAATAATTTTTAATAATGTATTTATCTCTTAAGTTATGTAAAAACAAAAATGTAGTTACAAAGCATTGCTACAATAATTGTACTTTTTATAATTATATATTTACATTTATTGAGATTTTTATTTCTATATTTGTCTGTGAGTTGCTGTCTAGTCTCCTTTCATTCCAACTGGCAGGGTTCTAGAATCTCCTACAAGACAGATCTTTTGACAACATACTATCTCTGCTTTTGTATAGCTGAGAATGTCTTAATTTTTCTCTCACTTTTGAAGAACACTTTTGCTAAATGTAATATTTTTGATTGGTAGGGCTTTTCCCCCCCATTAACACTTTGAATATATCATCCAAATGCCTTTAGTTTTTCAAAGTTTCTAATGAGAAATTCACTGACAATTTTATAGAGGATCCCTTGTGGATGATGACTCCCTTCTCCCTTGCTTTTTTTTGAGACAGAGTCTCGCTCCATCACCCAGGCTGGAGTGCAGTGGCGCAATCTCCGCTCACTGCAAGCTCCGCCTCCCGGGTTCACGCCATTCTCCTGCCTCAGCCTCCTGAGTAGCTGGGACTACAGGCGCCCACCACCATGCCCAGCTAATGTTTTTTGTATTTTTAGTAGAGACGGGATTTCACCGTGTTCGCCAGGATGGTCTCGATCTCCTGACTTCGTGATCGGCCCACCTCAGCCTCCCAAAGTGCTGGGATTACAGGCGTGAGCCACCCCGCCCGGCCATCCCTTGCTTTTTAAAAACGTTCTTTCTTTGTCTTTGGCCTTCAAAATTTGATTATAATATGCCTTACTATGGGTCTTTTTGAACTCATCCTATTTGGAGTTCATTGAGCTTTTTGAATGTTTATATTCTTGTCTTTTATTATATTTTTGTAATAAATTAATTTTAAATGCTACTGGGCTTTAAATTATATTTCTTTGAAAATTTATAAAATTAAATGTTTACATTTGTCTCTTATTAATATTATTTTGAATTTTAAATGTCTACCTGAGAAACTTTCTGATTCAGCAGATTTAAGGGAGAACTTATCAATCCAGGACCTTAGAGTTTTTAATGCACAAATAAATTGCCAATAAAACAATGTGTGAATTTTACCTTTACATTTTCAGCACCATTTTGGGGGGGAAATATCAAGTTATAATTCCATGAAATACAACAATCAAATGACTTAAAAAATACACAATGCTGATAAACTTTCTGAAATGAAATCTTAGTTTAATCACTGATAGACTAGAACTATATGTAAATGTATTTCTATTTAAATTACTACATCACTGTTTTCTGAATGTAAATGTTGTTTTGGCAAATATATTGGTGTGTAATTTTGATTCAATATGGCCTAACATTTTTAGTTCAATGCCACACACATGTATTAGTGCTTTGGCACCTTTCAGCAAACTATCTAGTATATTACCAACTCACTAATTTAATTAATTAATCAAATAGCACCACATATGACCATTCTCCTTAGTCAACTTTTCTGATTCTGTAATTGTTTCTGTGTTATAAGTAGTTTACAGATTGTATATGTCAATGATATATTTGAGTGCTCTGAGAAATAGAATTGTATTTCCATTTGCAAAGTATTTCTGAAAAATGATGTTCTCAGCGTGTCATCATGTTTTATAATGCATTATTCACAAAAGATAGCATAGAAGCAGTGTGATCATCCATTATATTCACTATAACAATGTAAAAATTTAAGATATTTTCTCACATGATATATTTTTATAGTCCACAGGACATAAAACTGCTTGCTTTGATCAGCATTCTCGAATAGCCTATTGTACTTGTCCCGATTTAGTGGCCTTAAATAGACTGAGTTCAAGTAGATGAAAATGATCACTTTTCTAAATACCTACTGAATAACAGTTCAGTTGTCAGTTGTTTAAAATTGAACTTTTCCTTATGTAGCTCTTGCCAGAAAAAAAAAATTATCTGAATTATACTATTATAGAATAGAAACTGATTTTGCCTTAGTAACTTTTATTTCAACATTCCAAGTTAAAAATAAAAGTAGAAGAAGGAAAGAGCCCTAAAACTAAACTCTTATAGTTATGTCATCTATAGATTAAACCCTTGTAGTGTTCTGGAATATTTGCTCATTATTGCAGACACAAAGATCATTAAGACTTAATTCATGCCTTCAACAAATGCACAGTGTACACTATCTACTAAGGCAGACAGATAAGAAGCACATATAATGTTATATATGGTATATGAACTGCTCTAAAAGTACATTTGAATA
The DNA here is from genome assembly GCF_029289425.2 of Pan paniscus. Taxonomy (NCBI): domain Eukaryota; kingdom Metazoa; phylum Chordata; class Mammalia; order Primates; family Hominidae; genus Pan; species Pan paniscus. Next base: position 65,622,301 of record NC_073252.2, on the reverse strand, counting down.
TAATAAAGTGAGTATATTTGAGAACCCAGAAAAAACAACCACCACCACTTGCCGAAAAGATGAGGCATATAAAGAATCACATTGGGAAAGTTTTATAGAAAACTTGACATTAGTTCACCTTTAAAGATGATTTTGGAGCTTTATGGTTTTGCTCCTTTGGGGATAAAGACACACACACACACACACACACAAATTTAATTTCTATGATGGCTGGTGAAAGTTAGATTAGACAAATGTCTTCAGTGAACATTTTGAATATTAAAATTTGTCCTCATATATTGCTGCTCAGTTGGCTTAGAGATTGGTATTTCCAGAAGGCAGATTATCTTTTTCACTTATACTTGAATTTATCTTAAATCCATGTTAATTCAGTTGGACATTCTTAATAAATAGTGACAAGTAATTATAATCAGAGTCATAGCATTTAAAAGTATACATGTACTGATTCAACTGTAATAGGACACATTTATTTAAATCAGAGGGGTAGGTTATCAACTCACAGGAGAAAACTGTTATTTACAATAAAATATGTAAAATTGTAAAATAGCTAAAAGAACAAATTGTTTTTATTAATTTTGTTTTGCTATTGCTTTTCATAACTTTTTTTTGGATAGTGATGCCATTACATTAATAGAGATTATATATATATTAAAATGCTGAAAGTGCACCAAAAAATTAGTTAATAGAATATTTTCTGGACAAGTGGAGGATAAACTGGGGTGAAATTTGGAAATGTTTCAGTAGATGCAAGTGCCTAGAGTACGAAGAAATGAGAAATTAGGCTCTAATTAAGAGCTGCTGTTGTCATGGAACAACTTTATACTCTAACAACAAGTTCTCAATTTCCAACTCAGATTTAAAGCTCAGTTTGGCAGGATAATCTGTAACAATATTGAAAGTGGCCTGAGGCATATAAATAACTTTTTAATTGTGGCATCAAAAGCCAAGATATAATTGCATAGTGGTACCAACTTAGAATGTCATTTTCACTGAACACTCATGGTATGCCTATTGATGGTATTTGGGAACTATGTAGTTTGGGGAATTTTTTCAAATGAAGAATTCATGGATACTAATATATTTCCCCCATGAAATTGTAAACACAATTTTGATATGGTTTTGGATAACTATTAAATACACATAAATATTTTAAAACCTAAAATGATTGATTTTGTTTCGTTTGTTTTCTTATGTACATTGTAAATAATTTGAGGATAGTTGGAACCAGTTCGCTACTTTGTAACTTACAAAGTGTTACATACCAAAGTAAACAGGTTAGTAATTATAATATGGATGGAGAACCACTTTAAATATGGGAGACATATGTCCAGATTTGATGTGTCTCTTTATCTATCTTGCTGCAATAATGCCTATATCAATCATGAGTTGTTTTAATAATGCTACAAAATGTGAAAGTTATTAAACTAAAGGTAATAGAGTAGAGCAATTTATAACATATCTTTAAAAATAAGTTTTGAGATATATTTTTATAAGTAAAGCTTATTTCGGTCTACTAATTATTGACAATGTGATTTTGGACAAAGGTAACTGTTGTACATATCAGGGATTTTTGATATTGACACTATTCGTATCTTTTATTTGATGAAATCACTCCTGTTGGAGAACTGCTGTTGTATACCCTCTCTAAACCTCAATATCTTCAACAATTATATGAGAATCTTAAACAGAACTAGGTGGTTGGGAATATAAAATGAAAACACATTGTTCCTGATTGTCAATAAATGTTAGCTATTCATGTTATTTTTATTTTATTTGTTTGTTTGTTTGTTTGTTTGTTTTGAGACAGAGTATTGCTCTGTTGCCCAGGATGGGGTGCAGTGGTGCGATCTCAGCTCACTGCAACCTCTGTCTCCCAGATTCAAGCACTTCTCCTGCCTCAGCCTCCCTATTAACTGGGATTACAGACATGTGCCACCATGCCCAGTTAATTTTTGTATTTTTATTGGAGGCAGGGTTTCACCATGCTGGCCAGGCTGGTCTTGAGCTCCTGAACTCACGATCCACCCACCTCGGCCTCCCAAAGTGCTGGGATTACACTGCACATTGCTCATGTTATTTTTATTTTTACAATGTATATTAATATATAGATATGGTTTGCTTATTTGTAAAACACATATATTTAAATTATTGAGATACATATTTCACAAAGGATTACTTTATCAATTATTTATTATTGACATGTTTTTATCTACCAGTTTAAAAAATGTATCAATAGAATTGTGATTATATTAGATTTTTCTGGGAAATGAAGAAAGAAGAAGACATGATTAACTCAAGTCAGTAGACACAACTGTGTGTTTTAAAATAATGGATAAAGCAAAGCCCTAAGAGGAAACAGTATTTATTGTGAAATTTGAAGTCTTTGGATAGTACTATTAAAGAAAGAGATGGCAATTAGATTAATTCAAATAAGTAGTAAATGTGAGGTACCAGCCTTGTAAGTCTCAGCCTTATTTTACCCAGCCCCTTAAAGATGGAGTTGCACTGGTTCAAATGCCTCTGACATTTCCCCCCTCTCTTTTTTAAGAGAATTCTTAATCCTAGGGGTTACAGAGGGATGAATATCCATCTTCTGTAACTTCTTCAGGCTGAATAGGGGCAACGATATTCCTGCCTAACTAGTAGGGTCTATTGTATTCTGGGTAGAGAAGAAAGCATCAATATGTCCAGGACCATACATAGCTCTGAGTTCTGACAAAAGGTAACATCTAGAAGATTAATAAGTATTTAAATTCAGAAAACTTTATTCCTACACAAAAAGTACAACAGCAATATATTTCACAACAGTAAAGTAAAATTATTCCAAGTAAACTAAATAAGAAGTGCTGTCATGCACTGGGCAACTGTTGGAACCAAGATGTTATAGGGTTGCTAGCTGATTCTAATACATGCCAAGAATTAGAATATTAATCCAGATTTTTACATTACTCGTCCATCTTGTTTCTTCTAAGCTGCGGCTAGAGATCACTACTTGTTTACAGGAACAAGCAGTTAATCTAAATTGCAGGAAAAGATTTTAAAACAATGAGAATAGAATGTAATAACAAGTTAACCATAGTTCTTGAAACATAATTATTCTCCATCCAGTTTCCCATTTTTATAAAAGACAAATCATGGTAAGACAAATTTACTTTATTATACTTGGCCTGATGATTTGTATACAATGCAGCAAGAATAATTATTTTTCACATAGGCCTTTAAAATTGGCTTCAGTGGAACTCTGTTCCATAGAAGAAATTTCAAACAAGATTTTTTTTTTTTTTTAAGCTGAGACCATCCATGGATTTGGGCCCTCAAATACCTATGAGTTGGGTAAATTCCTCTCCTATTGAGGTTGCAGGATAACTTGGGGCTCCTGGGCCTGTTAGAAAGTGACGTTCTTTACCTACCACACTTCAGAAATGCTGCACGGTAACTCCGTAGACAAGGTATGAGACCAGTTTTCCCAAGGGGCTTTTATTGGCTCTATAAATCAAGTTTGATTTCTTAAAGACAGTATGCCATTCCAGTCAAACCCTCGGTAAAATAATCAGTTTCTCCAATTGTGTCTTGTTGCAAAAGAAAACAGTTTCCTGCACTTATGCAAATAACTATATTGACATAAGTTAATAATATGCACAACTAGTTCCAAATTCTGGAAAAATCAGGCAGAGAGAAGCAAATATCCTCCAAATTTTGTTGACAGAAACATACTTTACTCAATTGCTATAAACTGTAAATAGCTCAAAGTAAAAGTTTTCTTGACTTTGACAAACAAAGCAAAGATCAGAAATGTATTAAGCAAAGTCACAAAGATTACTTTAGTCTTCTATTGGTTTGGTTCATGCAGTGAACTCCTGTTCTGCTTGATAGTCATGAACATTTCAGCCTTTCATGAGTCCTGAAATTCTTTTTCTCTATTTTATTGTCACAATTTCCAAAATTATAAGAAACCTGCATTTAAGAATACCTGGTAAAATCCTACAGCTGATTATAACCCACTTTTTGAAGAGGATTAAAACAATTGTCTGTGAATGAGAAAATGTTTTAGGGCATCTACAGTGAAAAACACAATTGACAAAGAATTTTGGTTACCTCTGTGGCAGACAATGATTTCACATGACAATTATAACTATTAATAACATATATAAGTTATGTTAGAATTATAGGAGTTTTCCATAATTTTGAACACATACCAAAAACATATTTATACAAATACAGCCCAAAGAAAGCCAAATACCACTTTATATTTGAGAATACTTCCTGCATAATTTTTATACCAAATAAGCCAAATTTTATCTTTGCATTAGTGTAGTATTAATGATAAAGCCAATTATTAATAAAAACTTACAGACAAATCTATCCAATTTTAACATCTGGGATCATAAGGTAGTACTTTTCATTAACCTTTTATAACTCTTTACAAATTTTTGTTAAAAAGCAGATCAGTGCTGTAAGAAAAATCTGTTCAATTTATGGAAAAACTGAATACTACCATTTGGCCACTATATTCATACACAAAATTTATTTTGCAAGATTAATCCTTTACACATTGTCCCACAACTTGTTCAAACCTTCAGCTTTATCTTATTTAACTTAAAACAATCCTTTAACCCTTTAATCTAGGCCAAAAAATCATATTCCCATGCCTTCTTATAATTTTTTACCAAAAGCATATTCTATTTTAATTGCACATCTTACATGTAGAACTGTATTTATTTCCAAAGTTTACTAAAGTCACATGAACTAAAAGGCACTATACTTTTTACTTTTCTAACAATATTTGATTTAAGCACCTACTACTTTTAAACTGATTAAAGCTCTTTTATATGTAAAAAAATTGCACACATAACACCTATAATACAAAGAAAGACAGAAGATCCTGTAGTTGTAAGATTTTTCATTTGCCAGTTTTTAAGTTTCTTTTTAAAGCATGCAGTTTTTATGGTCAAATAAGCAGGCACAGCTGGAAGGCAAAACAGATCCCCAAAATTAAGAGTACTGTTTTTATACCAGATCTTAGATCCCAAAAACAGGGAATCAGCCCATCCCATGGAAGTCTTATCTCTCAGTGCAGGGTGGGAACATCTCCATACTGTCTAGGTGGCCAAGAGCATGCTTCTCTGATCCAAACATGCAGAGCTGAGTATTTCCCTGGAACTGCCATTAGTTGTTCCCAAAAGTATATTTCCTACGTATTTATTACACATCAAAGTTCTCTCATAATGTGAAGTAATTTCTGATACCCCCCAAAGTTAAAAACTTCAGATTATGCAATGCAAAACAGAACAGAGCCTTAGATTTTGAGAGGGACCTATCCACTTTTAATTCCTGGGGATTTATAAAGAAAACAGGTTTTTTTTTTTTTCCCAAAACAGCGTCTGTGGTTCCACCTCTGTTTTTCTCAAGGAGTCCCAAGCTGTTAAAACTTGAATATTTGCTTCTAATTAAGCTGACTGTTAACCATAACATTCTAAAAAAAAAAAAGGTCAATATTCCTGGCTTTTGAACTTTACCAAATGTAACCTCCCAGGTGCTCATCTTGAAAAGAAAATTCAAGGTGGTTCTTGGAGGGGAAGAGAATCAACAAATGATGAAGTTCACACAGATATAAACCCAGAAGGGACTCATTCCCTAAGCTAGGAATTGAACCCAGGCCATCATTACAAAATGACAAAGACTTAGCTGCCAAGCTACAGCATTGGTAGTTCCCATTGTTCTTCCTAGGAGGAGCCTAAAGCAGCCAGTTTTGAGCTTGCAAAGGCTTTTAACTGATCAAGATAATTTTTTGAGCTAAATATGACACAAATCCCAAACTTTCTGTTCCCTAGGCAATGGAGACCAAGAGAAAGTACCACCAAGGGGTTACAAGGTCAAGCTCCCAAGGACGTAACTGACCAGTTTGTTGGGCTGTCTTGAACAGCGGGTTTACAGGTGTCCTGTGCCCACATTCTAACCTAAAGTACCTCTCTTTCTGATAGAAAGATACAGAAAGACAAATTCATAGTACAGAGTACAACAGATTCACTACAGCTTAAGAGTAGCCTCACAATTTTTTTTTTCCAATAAATCAAAACTTTACAGAGGAGATAAACTGTGATTCTTACCATTCATTTAACCAGTTTGCATAGAGAGAGAAAGAAAGAGAAGGGAGAAAAGCATTGCCTGGGGTGGGGTGAAAAAGGTGAAATGCTCAGGGAGGCCAGAGAAAGATTCACTATTTCAGTGACAATGAATTAAAAGTTCAGGCACCTGCTTCTTGGTCGCTAAGGGACGTTTTCCAGCAGTCCCATCAGCTCTCAAGTTTTCCCCTTTTAGGGAGAAAAAGGTCATAGTGTTTCATAATCCTGCTTATGCCTAATGCTGTCACCCACAGCCAACAGCAAAGAATGCAAGGCAGATTAATTCAAAGAGAATAGTGGTTAACATCCCATAGCACCAGATCAATTCTTAGCAGAGAATGACTTTACTGAGAGAGAGGCCTCTAGCCCCCTAACTCATAGGAAGAACTCTAAACTTCCCAAGTTTTGGGCCTTGAACCCAGGTTTGCTCAAGAGTTCTTGCCTTTTACTGAGAGGAGCCTTTAACCCTCTCTGTTTCAGAAGAGACTCTAACTCCCCTAAGTTGGGCCTCTAACCAATCCCATTCTTTATCTGGGTAAAAAAGCACCCCACGTACACAAAGTTGGCCAATTGGTATGCATAAATGATTCCCTTTTGGTTTTGGGGTCTGTATTACTCTGTTTTCACACTGCTGACAAAGACATAGCCGAGAATGTGCAATTTACAAAAGAAGAAGTTTAATGAACTCACAGTTCCATGTGGCTGGGGAGGCCTCACAATTATGGTGGAAGGTGAAAGCCAGGTCTCACATAGTGTCGGACAAGAGAAGAATGAGAGTCAAGTGAAAGAGGTTTCCCCTTATAAAACCATCAGATCTCATGAGACTTATTCACTATCATGAGAACAGTATGGGGGAAACCACTCCCATGATTTAATTATCTCCCACAGGGTTACTCCCACAACATGAGAGAATTATGGAAGTTACAATTCAAGATGAGATTTGGATAGGGACACAGTGTCAAACCATATTATTCTGCCCCTGGCCCCTCCCAAATCTCATGTTCTCACATTTCAAAACCAATCAAGCCTTCCCAACAGTCCCCCAAAGCCTTAACTCATCTCAGCATTAACTCAAAGTCCACAGTCCAAAGTCTCATCCAAGACAAGGCAAGTCCCTTCTGCCTATGCGCCTGTAAAATCAAAAGCAAGTTAGTTACTTCTGAGATGCAATAGTGGTACAGGCATTGGGTACATACAGCTGGACCAAGTGGGAGAAATTGATTAAAACAAAGGGGTTACAGGCTCCATGAAAGTCTGAAATCCAGCAGGGCAGTCAAATCTTAAATTTCCAAAATAATCTTCTTTGACTCCATGTCTTTCTCTGGGTCATGCTGATGCAAGAGGTGGGTTCCCATGGTGTTGGGAAGCTCCACCCCTGTGGCTTTGCAGAGTACAGCCTCCCTCCTGTGTGCTTTCACAGGCTGGCATTGAGTGTCTGTCTTTTCCAGGTGCATGGTGCAAGCTACAGGTACATCTACTTTTCTGGGGTCTCAAGGACAGTAGCCCTCTTCTCACAGCCGCAGTAGACAGAGCCCCAGCAGACACTCTGTGTTGGTGTGCCCACCCCGCATTTCCCTTTCCCACTTCCCTAGTAGAGGTGCTCCACCCCTGCAGCAAACTATTGCCTGGACAACAAGGCATTTCCATACATCTTCAAAATCCAGGCAGAGGTTCCCAAAACTCAGTTTTTGACTTACATGCACTCACAGGCTAAACACCACATGGAGGCTGCCAAGCCTTGGGGCTTGCACTCTCTGAAGCTATGGCTTGAGCTGTACCTTGACCACTTTTAGTCATGGCTAGAGTGGCTGAGACACAGGGCACCAAGTCCCTAGGCTGCACACAGCCCAGAGACCCTTGGCCCCATCCAAGAAACCATTTCTTCTCCTAGACCTCCAGGCATGTGTTGGGAGGGGCTGCCACAAAGATCTCTGACATGCCCTGGAGACATTTTCCTGTTTGTTTTGGTGATTAACATTTAGCTCCTCTTCACACATGCAAATTTCTGCAGCTGACTTGAATTACTCCTAAGGAAATGCAACTTCATTTTCTATTGCATTGTCAGGCTGCAAATTTTCTGAACTTTTATGCTCTGTTACCCTTTTAAAACTGAATGCCTTTAGCAGCACCCAAATCAACTCTTGAACCCTTTGCTGCTTAGAAATTTCTTCTGCCAGATACCCTAAATCATCTCTCTCAAGTTCAGAGTTCCAAAAATCTCTAGGGCAGGGGCAAAATGCTGCCAGTTTCTTTTCTAAATCATAATAAGAGTCACCTTTGCTTCAGTTCCCAACAAGTTCCTCATCTCCATCTGAGACCACCTCAGCCTGGATTTCATTGTCCATATCATTATCAGCATTTTAGTCAAAGGCACTCAACAAGTCTCTAGGGAGTTCCTAACTTTCCCACATTTTTCTGTCTTCTTCAGAGCCCTCCAAACTGTTCCAGGCTCTGCCTGGTACCCAGTTCCAAAGTCACTTCCATGATTTCAGGTGTCTTTTCAGCAGCACCTCACTCCCAGTACCAATTTACTGTATTAGTCTGTTTTCACACTGGTGATAAAGACATAGCTGAGACTGGGCAATTTACAAAAGAAGGAGATTTAATGGACTCACATTTCCACATGGCTGGGGAGGCGTCACAATCATGGTGGAAGGTGAAAGGCATGTCTCATATGGTGGCCGACAAAATAAAAATGAGAGTCAAGGGAAAGGGGTTATAAGACTGTCAGATCTCATGAGACTTTTTCACTATCATAAGAACATTATGGGGGAAACCACCCCTATGATTCAGTTATCTCCCCCTAGGTCATTCCCACAATACAAGGGAATTGTGAGAGCTACAATTCTAGATGAGATTTGGATGGGGACACATCCAAACTATATCAGGGTCTCTTGAGTATTGTTTTTTTTGTGGGGGTTGTCAGAAAGATGTTACTGGAAAAGGGTCCTGGTCCAGGCCTCAAAAAAGGGTTCTTGGATTTCACCCAAGAGATAATTCAGGGTGAGTTTTTGGAGTAAAGTTAAAGCAAGTTTATTAAAAAGTAAAGAAATAAAACAATGGCTACTCCATAGGCAGAGCGGCCCCAAGAACTGCTGGTTGCCCATTTTTATGGTTATTTCTTGATTATTTCTTCATTACATGCTAAACAAGCAGTGGAATATTCATGCCTCCCATTTTTAAACCATATTTAAACCAGAGATCACTCTCATCACTGTCTTGGTTTTGGTGGGTTTTGGACAGCTTCTTTACTGCAACCAGTTTTATCAGCAAGGTCTTTATGACCTGTATTTTGTGCTGAATTCCTATCTCATCCTGTGACCTAGAATGCCTAACTAAGAATGCAGCCCAGTATTATGTCTTAGCTTTATTTTACACAGCCTTTATTCAAGATGGGGTTTCTCTGGTTTAAACACCTCTGACAAATGCATGATATATCAAAACTTATGGGATGAAACAAAAGCTGTGTTTAGTAGAATATTTATTATTAAATAAAAAATCATAAATGTTAAAAATTAATGATTATTTGTGCTTCATACCAAGAAAGTTAGGGGGGGAAAAAAAGAAAAAAAAAACAGCAAATAAACCCTAAAGAAAACAAAGGGAAAGAAAGGAGAGAGTGAAATAGTAGAGATCAATGGGGTAGAAAAATCAAATATGTCACATACAACAATTAAAAATACTATGCATAGCTATATGAACAGTACTAATCTCACATGCTTTGAAAGAAAAAAGGAGAAAATAAATACAGGAGCAAATGCTTTATTGTGTTTTTTGCAGCACAAAAATTTCAAAATTAATCTATAATATACTATTAGAAGTCACATTCGTTTTTGAAGGATTTTAATGACTGCAAGGTAGCAAGAGGCACGGGACTCTTTAGGATGCTGGAAATTTTTTGTTTCTGAAATAGTCTGGATAGGCTTAGATTATAAAAAAGATTTTATAATGTTAATGGAAAAACAAACTCTTCAAATATTTCTAAGAGGTTTATTCTGAGCCAATGTGAGTGACCATTTTCAGGGAACAGTCTCAAGAGGTTCTGAGAAAGTGTGTGTGAAGCACTCTGGTTACAATTTGGTTTTATAAATTATGGAAAAACAGAAATTGTAGGTAAAATAATAAATCAATACATAGAAGGTGTACATTGGTTCGGCCTAAAAAAGGGGAATATGTTGAAGTGGGGGCTTACAGGTCATAGATTGATTCAAAGATTCTGATTGGTAATTGGTTAACAGAAATAAGCTTTATCTAAAGACTTGAAGTCAGTAGAAAGAAATGCTTGAGTTAAGATAAGGGGAGTTGGGGAGGCCAAATCCCTTCCTATGCAGATGAAGTGCCATAAAGCCATCAAGCTCTCTATTAATCTCTCCTAGATCCAGGAAAAACATAGAAAGAGAAGACCTGGCTGCAATCATGGAGATTCTCTACTAACGCAATTGTCTCCCACAAAAGAGGACCTTGTAGGACTTTTCAAAGCATGTCAAAAAGATATACTCTAGGGTAAAATATTTTTATTTCCCTCAAGGTCTGCTGTCATGTGATGCTATACCAGAGTCAGGTTAGAAAGCAAGCCACATTACACCAGAATAATTTAAAAAATTTTTTTAATGAAATTGTATGGTTTTTAGGGTGTGACTTAACCCTTGCCATGCATGGCCTTAGGATTTGTTTATAAATAGGTACCTTATTTCCATAAATAGTCTGTTTTGTCCATCTTATTATTTCTACATTGATGTAAACTCCAAAAGGGAGGGAGGATAACGAGGCATGTCTGGGGACCCTTTTTCCATCAGGCCAGGAATTCAGTTTTTCAAGTCACTCTTAGGTCCTTGAGGCCAGGAGAGGACCTGTTCAGTCAGTTAGGGATCCTGAGAATTGTATTTTTGGTGTATAATATTTATAAAAATATATAATATTTGATATGTATTTTACATATGAAGCTGAATTTTTTTTTTTTTTGAGACAGAGTCTTGCTCTGTCACCAAGCTGGGGTGCAGTGGTGCGATCTCGGCTTACTGCAACCTCTGCCTCCCGGGTTCAAGTGATTCTTCTGCCTCAGTCTCCCGAATAGCTGGGACTACATGTGCACACCACCATGCACAGCTAATTTTTATTTTTAGTAGAGACAGGGTTTCACCATGTTGGCCAGGATGGTCTCAATTTCTTGACCTTGTGATCCACCTGCCTTGGCCTCCCAAAGTGCTAGGATTACAGGTATGAGCCACTGTGCCCGGCCATGAAGGTGAATTTTAATATATTTTTTAAAACTCTTAAAGAATGCTTAAATTGTAGAGTGAAGAACATATATAGAAACTTAGCTGTATAAAATAACATGAAGAGTCCAATACATATTACGTTGATCTGTATTTCTTGAACACAGGAAGTATGAGAAAATATGTTTGAAGATAATACCAGGGGAAAAATACAGGAGACAGTTCATAGAGTCTGGTGGGTTTAATAATTTTTTTCAAACCTTATAGTGGAATAGATTATACTTTTACATGGAAATTCTAGAAAGCATAGAACAGTAGAAAGAAAAAATATATTTTTAATACTCCCAGCCCCAAACAATTGTATATTTTTGGTTATGTTTTTTGTGTTATTCTCTTTTTTACATTATAAAATTAATATAAATAACCCTGCTTTTTTTTTCTTTGGTAGTATTATGGTACATAGTCAGGCAGACATGAGCAGGGCAGGAGAGCCAAATCCCCCAGGAGCATCAGGCAACTATCAGGTGATGGTCAGGCAGTTGTTAAAACTGTCTGTCTAAAATAATAGTTAGTTGCAGCCAGTGCCAGGGAAAGGCAGTCTCCCAATAGATAGCAACATCGAAACTGGTGATCAGCAGCTTCCTGATAAGGTCTCAGGAGCTGGGCGAGTGCACTCGAACATGCTTACTAACAAAAAAAATGGGAGCGTTCAACTGGTATATGATCTCCTCCTAGAAACACTCAACTGGTGAGAACAGAACACCTCAAGTGATTTTATATTAAATAAATATTTTTCATAGAATTTAAACATTGGCTTTATAATATATAATTTTAGAAGTAATGAAAATTGACAACTATTTAAATCTACAATTATTTCTATAAAAATAGAGAAAAAGTATTATAAGTTATCTAAACATCTTGCTTTACAGATAAGAAAACTCATGTCTAAACAGGTAAACATACTTATCCAGTGTCAGATAGTTTAGGATAAGCCAGTTATATTTCCTAAATAACTTATTTTCTGAGACCCTTACCTTCTTCTTAAAGTAAAAGTACTTAGATTTAAAAGAAAATCTTATTTCAATTATATATCCAACTCTACTCTATTGTATGAGTCAATATAGGTGATTAGATGAAGCATAACAATTTTTTCTACTTGGAGACTCTGTGAGGAAGTTTGAGAAAGCTTTTGGAAAATGAACCATCTGAAGAATTGGTAGATGGAGGAAGATGGAGGAAGAAGGAATTGTGAGTATTAGTTTATCAAAGAAATGAAAGCGGCTGGAGGCAAATTGCTAGGCAAATAGGGGCAGGTTTCCCGTGAAACCCCACCTTCTGGCTGGAGACAGCCTGAAATCTGAACCCCAGGCTGCCAGTTCCACGTAGAATCCACAACCACAGTGAAAACTTCCTTGATGCCTGTTAGCCAGTCAAATGATGCTTTTTCCAGGCCCACTCATGGACCACTCAGCACACACTTCCTCCTGCCCGTAGACCAATGAGCATGTACCTCATTCTGAGCCCATAAAAACCCCCAGACACAGCCAGACTGGGACAGACATCAGGAGCGCCCCCCAGCGGATAGGAGCTACCCACTTTGGGTCTCTTCTCTGCTAAGAGCTGTTCTGTTACTGGGTAAAAGTCTTCTGCCACGCTCACCCTCCAGTTGTTGGTGTAACCTCATTCTTTCTGGATGTGGACAAGAGCTTGGGCCCCACCGAATGGCAGAGGCTGAAAAAGCTGTAACACTCTCCTGGCCTTCTTGCTGAACTGTGGGCAGGCCTGCAAAGGGCTGTAACACATTCCTGGCCAGCTTGCCAAGCTGTGGGTGGTGACACCATCCCGATCATCGGACTGTGAAAGTGAAAGTGAAGAGTGCCAACACTTCTGGGGGCCCAGACTTCATCAGGATTCCCCAAGCTGGAGCTTGTGGCCACACCATGTGATGGGAAGTGATGGCAGAGGTGAGATAACCAGGTGGGATTCTAGGTGGGAGCAAGGTGGCAGGACTAAAAAAGCCATTATAATCTTAGTCATTTGAGAAATATTTATTGGCACCTTTTATATCCTAAGCCTTGGTCTATGTCCCTGGGAAATATGAATGAAAAGAATGAACAAGAATACGATTTCAATGAGTTAGCATTTTAAAAACACGAGACATGATCAGCATAATAATTAACCAACTAAATAAATAAATAAATGTAATTTTAAAATGATAAATTCCTGAGATGCCGGCTGTGGGAATGAGAGAGCTGTAGCACCCCGCCCCCCTTGGGGTTCTGCAGTTGCTGGGTCTCCAACTTTTTTGTGTGCCACCACGTTCCCCACATTCCCCTCATCCAGACCCCAGCGCCTGCAGCAGAAACTGCTTGCTGTACGCCTGGTCCAGCCGCAGCCTCATGCAAAACTGGCACCTGTGCAGGCACCTGGAGCTGCCTGCTGCACCACAACAGCCAGAGCGCCTTGTTGTGCGCAGTGGCTGGATCTTACACTTGCTCGCTTAACACCCCTCGTAGCCCCGCACTTGGCTCACTCTCACCAGGCGTGGGTTCCGGGCTGTTAGCGGGAGCCAAGTGCAACCTATTGGTCCAAGTTGGGGGAACAAGCTCTGCAGGTGCGAACAAAACTCAAGCAGAGGCACCACCAGCCACACAGGTTTCTGGCTGGCAAGAAGTGACACCCAAAGTATCCTGTGACAGAAACGACTCTCGTTTACAAGCTGACAGAACAATGGGATAAACCAGAAATCATGTACTGGGATTATTGAGAGTATTTCTTATATTTTTAATAGTTTTATTTCTGGCAACAGACTACGGGATTTCATTTCCCAAACACATGGTATGAAAATGTCTTCTATATTCTCAATAAAATCAATAATTATGCATTTGTTTTGTAAATATTTCTGAACGACTTTTTTTCTCACATTTCAAGAACCATTAGCAAACTAAAGTTAAAAACCCAAATCCCATTTTAGCAGAAACTTTTATCTCAGGAAATGCTGCTGTGTATTTTCACAATCAAACCTCCTCTGAAGGAGGCCTAATTACAGGCTTCATTATGCACCTGGTGAAAATTAACTTTTAAGCAGCCTTTAAAATAAGTTTTTAAATTATCATTATGCAAAAACTGCAAAAATACCTGTAATTGTATTTACAAAGCAAAATTGTTATAATCACCTCTAACATTCAGGAGCAACCTCAGGATTTTAAATTTTTTAATAAAAATTAAAATAGAAACCCTCATTATTGATTCATGAACCTTTTTTATGAGCACAAATGTTATCATTGACATTTGTCAACTGCTAAAATATAACATGTACTGAATGCTAGTTCCTTAAAATTGAACTTAAATATCTTGGAAATTTGTTTAATTACTGGAATAAAGGTAAAGGTCATATATAAAATATTTAAATATCATTATGAATTTTACTATTTTCTGAGGGTTAGATTTTGGAAATAGTATTTAAAGAGAGAAATAAAATTGAACATACACATTTTAAAAATGAGACTATTTTCATTTTGTATGCTTCATTTAAGGAGTAATGTTGCTTAAAATTGATCTGTGTGTGTGTCTGTGTATGAGTCAGAGAGTAACATTTTTTTCCACCAGTGTTGCTAACAAACAAAATGCACTGCAGTCTATTTTGAGTCACAGTTAGCCAAAAACTAAAAATGCACACATATAGTCAAACAGAATTTTTTTTTTTTTTTTTTTTTTTTTTTCTTGAGACCGAGTTTCCCTCTTGTTGCCCAGGCTGGAGTACAATGGCACGATCTCCGCTCACTGCAACCTCTGCCTCCCGGATTCAAGCGATTCTCCTGCCTCAGCCTCCTGAGTAGCTGGGATTACAGGCATGCACCACCATGCCTGGCTAATTTTTTATTTTTAGTAGAGACGGGGTTTCTCCATGTTTGTCAGGCTGGTCTCAAACTCCTGACCTCAGGTGATCCACCCACCTCGGCCTCCCAAAGTGCTGGGATTACAGGCGTTAGCCACCATGCCCAGCCCAGAATGCATTTTAAAAGTAACAACTAGAGGTAGAAAAAGTAGAAAGTGGAGGTAGAAGGGTTAGGCACTGGAAGCAGTTATGCAGTAATTGATGTGTAGCTGCAGCTGATGCATCTCTTTGTTTTGTTTTGTTTTTCTCTCTTCAGCTATTTTTTATGAAAATACTGGGAAAGACAAAGACGTGGCATTTTAAAAACACGTTTTTTTTTTTTTTTTTTGACAAATTGTTTTGGGACAGAGAATTAAATCAAACAATTTTTCCAAAAGTAACTACTAGAATAATAATTAAAGGAACTGTTGATTTTTTAAATATTATGTTATCAAAATCTAGTTTTAGAAAACTCTGAGGTTATCAAATCTCATATTTCTTACTATGCTCATAAATTTAAATATTTAAATTACTGGGTACTAGTCTTAAACTCCAAATGGGATGTGCAAAGCTATAGTTTGGCAAGAGACCTCCTGTTATGATATTTTCCCACTTTTGCTTGAGATTATTATCAATCTTTGCTTTAAGTGAGATTCATTTCCCAACCGGGTCCAGTCTTTATTTCAGCAGTTTCATCTTCCTTAAGACCCTCTGAACTGACCTATCTTTGGATATGTACAAGAATTACTAAACACCAAGAAAACCAATGGATAATCTGTGAAGATATCATGGGGCATGAATTTACAGAACTATGCATTTATCTGAAGAAAGACTTATAATCAGTAATGGTGTATTTTTAGTTTTTAGAGTTTTGTTTGCTTTGTTTTGTTTTAATAAATGACATATTCGGCAAAAGTTATAGAAAAGAAGAGCAAATACATTCTAAGAAATTATAATAGAGAAAGGGCCTTAGGGAAGACTGAAAATGGGAATCAGATTAATAATTCCATGATTTTTAAAGAAGCATTTACAGGTTGAGGTTGTCAATCCCTTTATATCCCATGTAACCCAAAGAATAAAAGAACAACATATGGATACAACTTAATATTGCTTTTAATACACATATTCTAATTGATTTTAATTAATTCTACTATTTTTTTTCTAAACATTTATATATCTTTTTTTCATATTAAAACTGTTTAGGCTATGTAAGCCAGCCAGTCTTTGATTCCTGTGTTTAAAAAATGAACTGATTTCTACATTACAATAATGGAAATTGTTGATTTGATTCTAATTCAAGGTTTACAGTGTCCTGAAGGAAGAGGACAATTTATGGTTTGGGAGGTAAAAGCATGCATACCAAATTAGTTTGATGACAATTATAATTGTATTTCTTTAGGCACAATTACTGAAAAACACTTTTTAAGGACATTTGTCATCTAACAATTATAAATTTGGCAACAGTTACAACAAAACAACAAAAGCTCCACAATGTTTAAAAGAAATACAAGAAGCAGAGGCATACTTTCAAGTGTCAAAAAGAAATATGGTATGGTTTGAGAAAAGCAAAAGTCTTCTTGTGATGAGGCTGACTAAAATGTCTCTCATAATGGGAAAAGTTTCACTCTCAGACTTGTTAATTTTATTTCATGTTCGAAGACATGCTTATTATAAAGAATATTTAATTTAAGGTTTAACAGTAATTAAGCAAGCAAATATGCAATATTTCAATTAAAGTTGAACTTGTTTTGTCTCTTAAACAAGCAAACTATCTAAAAAGTAGAGGCTGCCTTGTAACTGTTTCCTCTCTCACCAATTGCCACATCTGAATCTCAATCTCATAAACAAATCCATCAATATATAGAGTATAAAATTTGCATGTGAAATGGAGGTATTTTAGAAATGTTCTCCAGTTAATATGGCTTATAATAGCATCAAATGCATGCCTTTCACAGATGGCAAAACTTCTTGGCCAAACCCTGTATTGCTTTTATGAAAATATCAAATATATACATACCTTATTAAATTAGAAATGAGGCCTATACGTCTCAAAGCATAGAATTTAACAGTTGCTAATATTATCATAATATTTATCTTGACCTAAAAATAACAACTGTTAAAAATACACACACAAGAATTTTAGAATTTGAGAATATATCTTTTATTTATAGGATGAGAGTGTTAACTCTGAGAGAACATGTATAACGAAACATATTTAGGACAGCACATTACTTCAATAAGTAACTGTGGTAGTAATGTTATTGTTAATTTGTATAATGTGTGTATATATTTTTCTGCATTTAAATTTCTCATTAATGTTTTTCCTATGAATATGATCAAATTATGACATCTATCATAAATAAATGTCATATTTTATTTATTTTAATTTTATATTCAAATGTTTTGTTTTTCAACTTCTTTCCCCACCAAACACACTGATATGTAAATGTAATTGAGACACTTACAACTAATCTATGCAGTGTTGAATGCTGCTCCTGCAAAATACTCCATAAGCTAAAATTAAGTTACTTCGATATGTGGCAAAAAACCATGAATATGTGAGATTATATAGATTTGTTTTATATTAAAATAAATGCACAATATTTGAGCCAGCAATGCAAACTTATTATTTACATAAATCTTATATATTAATTTAGAGAGTATCATTAAAGTTTGTAAGTGTGCACATTTACACACACACCCATATACATATGCATATGTGTACATACTTATGTATAGTAACTCCTAAAACCTGTAAATGAAGGTTAGGTTTTAAAGGCTAAAAATGTGTACATGGCTGCTACAGGATTATACCTGTAGCATTAATATTGATAACAAGATGGTGTAAATTTGTCAGGCTTTTTCTTTTGATGTCTTAGGCAGTGAGACCACCTGGAAATAAAAATGAGAAATAAACTTAAAAAACACATTTCATAATTAAGATATCCTTTAACTAAGGTATGTCTGCCAACAGCAAGGGAATAACCGATACGAAAAAAGTATGATGGAGCAACTGGCATAAGGGAATGTAGTATAATGGGAAGAAAAATGTCTGTCATATAGGTACCCCATACTTAAAGTCCTTCTTCTAGTCCTACAAGAATGTTCAAACTTCCTAGGTTACTATTTGTCAGGATCGAGTTACAAAAACAGAAACTATTCTTAGTCTTTCAAAAAAGGGACATTTATCAAAAGTAGTTGATCATATAGCTGCACTAGGTATATATGATTTACTGCATTGACATTTCTTTTTAAGATCATTAAATGATATCATACAATTTAGCTGAATAGATATTAGGGAGTGAGAATTTTATTGTTGTTATTGTTTTCTCCTTAGAAATTTTAATAGTATGCTTTGGGAATTATAAGGCTTTATAAGGGCTTTTTGTTATTTCTTTAGTGGCCACATATGTTAGTAATAAACAGCCCCTACCCAGTGTATATAGAACTGCTTTACAATATATTGTCATATATATATTGTCGTATATGTGTATATAGTCGTATATGTATATATTGTCATATATGCATATAATCTAAGAGCTTTAATGAACATATTTTATT
This sequence comes from Pan paniscus, assembly GCF_029289425.2. NCBI lineage: Eukaryota > Metazoa > Chordata > Mammalia > Primates > Hominidae > Pan > Pan paniscus. Next base: position 65,603,525 of record NC_073252.2, on the reverse strand, counting down.
ACGTATGTATAATCTGAGAATTGAAAATGCTCCATAGACTAACAAATCTAAAAATCACAATTTAAAAATGAAAAAACTGAAAATTTCTTTTAAATACGTTAAATAATGTGTACTTTGATTTATATAGGTCATCTCTTTGTCAAGTATATATGCATGCTCACATAGAAACTCATACACACACACACATGCACATAGGCTTTCACAGAAGATAGGTATTTAAAGATGTAAAAATAAAACAAATTTTTTCCACTCTGAATGTGCCCAAATTACCAATGTACTTTTGCTTTGCAAGTGCATACAATCCATTTGAAATATGCATATATTTGTGTATGTGTATATATATGTGTATATATATACACATATACACATGTACACACATATTTTGAAATATATTTCAGAAGATGTATAACTATAATTTACATATAAATATAAACTATATATTTCAAAATATATATTCAGAATGATTTTCAAATAATCTACAGAAAATATTTTAATTGTAAATTTCAGTATGATAACATACAATGTCTGTATTATTAACAAATAAGTACACAACTAAATAAAAATGTTACACTTTTAATATAGCTATAATTTCCACAAGAATTTGAACTAATGACATAATACCTATGACACATCTCACTAACAGATTGAACAATAAAAGAATTAAATTATTGTCAAAATAATGAGATTCAAGTAATTTAAATGTCAAAACTTGAAAAAATATTTACTTTAAAAATCAGATACTTTTTAAATTAAATTTTATTTTTTGAGCGACATAAGAATTGAACATATTTGGGAGATACATAATAATGTTTCAATACATATAATTTATAGTGATCAGATCAGAGAAATTAGAGTATCCATGGTTTCAAATATTTATCATTTCTTTGTGTTGGGGACAAAATCTCCTTTTAGCTATTTGAAACTAAATGGAATATAATGTTCTTAACTATAGTCATCCTACAGTGGTATAGAACACCAGAAATTATTCCTCCTACCAAGCTGTAACTTTGTATCCTTTAACAAATCTCTCTCTAGTCTCCCTTTGCTGCAGCTTTCCCAGCCTGTAGTATCCTCTGTTTTATTTTTTACTTCTATGATATCAATTTTTTTAGCTTCCACATATAAGTAATAACATGCAATGTTTAACTTTCTGTTCCCGGCTTGTTTCACTTAACATATGCCCTCCAATTCCATCCATGTTGTCCTGAATGACAGGAATTCGGTTTTTATGGCTGCATAGTATTCTATTGGGTATATATACCACATTTTCTTTATCCATTCATCTGTTGTTGGACACCTAGGTTGCTTCTATATCTTGGCTATTGTGAATAGTGCTGCAGTAAGCATAGGGTTCAAATGTCTCTTTAATATACAGATTTCCTTTTTCCAGTAATGGTATTGCTGGATCATATGATAGTTCTATTTGTAATTTTTGAAGAAACTCCTTGTTGTTCTCCACATGGCTGCTCTAGTTTACATTCCCACCAGCAGTGTCTAAGAGTTCTTTTTTTTTCCTGCATCTTCACCAATATGTTATTTTTATTTTATTTTGAGACAGTCTCACTCTGTCACCCAGGCTGGAGTGCCTTGGTTTAATCATGGCTCTCTGTAGCCTTGAACTCCTGAGCTGGAGCAATCTCGAGTAGCTGGGAATACCTACTGGCATGTGCCACTACGCCCAGCTAATTTTTACTTTTTAAAATTTTTTTGTAGAGACAGAGTCTCAATATGCTTTTTAGAGACAGAGTCTTGATATGTTGCCCAGATCTCAAAGTTCTGAACTCAAGCAATTCTCCTGCCTTGGCCTGTCAAAGTGTTAGGATTACAGATATGAACCACCACGGCTGTCATATTTTTTGTCTTTTTGAAAATAGTCACCCTAATTAGGATGAGATGATATCTCATTGTGGTTTTGATTTGCATTTCTGTATGAATAGTTAATGTTGAGCATTTTAAAAATATACTTATTGACCATGTATATGTCTTCCTTTGGGAAATGTCTGTTCAGATCACTTTTTCATTTTTTAATCAGATTGTTTTTTTTTGCTGTGGTATTTTGTCTTATGCAAATAGTATTGTGAAGTATTAATGAAGTAAGACAATTTTATTCAAGGACCAATCCCATGCAAATACATTCAGAGATGTTCTTAGTTAATTGCATTTATAATTTATACTTTTTATTACCATGTGCATTTCTCTAAATTTAGTGAAATTTTACTATTTTATATTTTTACTCAGTGTATATACTGTTGCTCATGAATTGTTGGAGTATAATAGTTAACTATCCTTAACTAAGTCTTATTTATTGAATTTATATGTTGCTGTTTTCTATAGGAGATAAGATTCTTTTTTTACAATATGAATGGAATCATTGCTGATTTTCTATGAATATATGAATTGAATTTTCTCAGATAAATCTTATGTTTCTTTTGTGCCCACAAAGACATCTGGATACTCATCAGAAGTGTAAAAATTCCAACTAGAAGAAAAAAGAAATAATTATTATTTCTTTCTTATTTCTATGAAATAAGTTATATTAGGAAAAGGATCCCTAGCATGTTTAGCTTTTAAGATGTTTCTCAAATGTTGCATAATTTCTTATCAATTTTCATTATTCATACCCATTCCCAAGCAATAGCCAATCAATATCGCATGAATGAGTAAACACAGAAAATATGTTAAAAATTAAAAATGAATCTACATATTTTATATACCACTGCCACAAAATATTCCCAAATAAAGATTTATTTTTGTACTTAAAAATTTTCAAAAATAGTTGCCTATATGCATATAATATTCCTCTACATGCACATAATATAATAAACCACATTAATTGTGATTCACAACTTTTGTACAATATAACAAATGGATAAAATGGACATTACATATGTCCCTTCTACTATATGGAAATCATGCAATTCAACTTCTTAGTGTGTGTTAAAATGCTCAGTATTCAAGATGAACTCTCATACACCCCAACTCTTCGTTTGAAGACAAAACACATACACATGCCTGTGCACATGCACAAGAAGTTTCAAGCGAAATGCGTTGTTATCAAAACTTCTTCTAAGCAAAACTTCATTGCTTAATAAATACATTTGGATTACAATTCCTGGCTTGGATTAAGCAACAATTATACAGAGACAAAGAGCAAAAGTACTTCAATATATTTTAATACTGCTAAAAATCAAACTCAATATGAAACTATGAAATCCTTTTACAACCATGCTATACTTTAGTACTATAATAACTTTTTCTCAGAAACCATTTATCCTAAAGATGCATTTATTTTGATTAATTGTCAGTATATCTAGGTCTTACCTGGCAGTGTTTGTGTCATGACTGTGAAACTAATCCATGATCCAATCTGTTATATTAAAACTTAAATTAGCACATACATAAATGGAATCTAGTAATTTGTTCACTTGTGGCTTTAATAGGTAATTTTAAGGCTTAAAATATTAGAAAACTTATAGATAGGAATACATTTTCAAGAAATAATAATTTAATTTTTACATATAAAGTCATAAGCAAACTCATAAAATGGGATCATATTTATAAGAAAATGAAAGACATTGTTTAATATTTGAAAAAATTGTGATTGAAATGTTCTATTTTGTTATACCATGATCTATGGATAAGACCTCTATATTTTTCCTGTATATATTAATTTATAATACATGTAAATACATAAGCACATGCATTTAGTATATCATGAATAGGATTCAAGCATTTACATACATAAATAACATACCTCATAGGTGTAGTTAGGACATGAAACCAGGAAAAACATCCATGTGAAGGGGTTATAATTTGGACTTGGGAAACAGGCATTGTTTCCTTTTTCAAAGGAAAGTAAAATGTCAATGATGCTACACATTGCAAATCTGATCATATGCTTATTATATAATACTAAGTTCCCCAAAATAACTGTGTACCACATGAAATGTCATCACGTATTTATAGCAACCTATTTTGCAAATTACTCAGAAGAGACCCAGCTTTAAATGTTATAACCTTTTGACTCAAATAAAATAGCTGTCATTTTCATACCATGTCTATAGCTATGTTGCTGTAACACTGCAGAGTACATAAGGATAATCAATTCTTTAAGATCTTAAATATATATAAATTATTTTTACATTATAATGATTGAAATAGTACTACATGCTGAAATTATAAAGTGTGTTTTAACATTTGCCCACCTCTTCACATTCCCCTTTACTATCAAAGAAGATACATTTGTTTGAGATTATTAAATACCTCAAAATTCCCTGTATTAAATTGGTGAAAGTCATAAGGAATTTTATAAAGATGTCATTTATACCAGAAAAGTATGCACACCTCTAATAAAAGGATTACACTGAATATCAGTATAGTTAATATTCTGAGATACCACGTTTCTGTTCAGCAGTCAGGATTGATAGTTACATCTCTCATTATACTTCACATATTGTCACTTTATTTTTGTTAATTATTTTCCCCTTTCAATTGTTTTTAAGAAACATTTTAGATAATAAATTTTTAATGATTTCAGGTTGAACTTGGAGCTGTGACATTTGTAAAAGTAAATATGAATTATAAAATTACTGTTTTATTCTCCATACCAAGATTTAATCAGATAACAAACCAGCTAAACTCTTTTACTTATAAGTCTGAAGTCATAATAAAATGTCAGTGTGTTGTTTTCAAAATTGTAACAATTGCTGAAATATCAAAGTTAAAAATTATGCTAAGTATTGTGCAGATTTTACAGCTGTTCGTAAAAATAAATATGTAGGCCTTTCGTTATTACTGACTTTTTACAGCATTTTTGTAGACACCTTTGTGTAATGTCCTATATTAATAAAAAAAAGATAATTGAGGCGTCTACCCAAGTTATAGTCACTGAATTTCAGAGGCAGAAGGTTCAGGGAATAGTCTGCTTTAGAGCCTGTAGTTTATGAGTGTTCAGCCCCTAGAGGTGTGGAATGATCAAGGGTCTACAAATCTACATTTTTTCCAGACCTAGTTTGTAGATTAAATAATGGATATGCCTTATGACACAGAAAAATATATGTATATAGATAATATTGTTTCAAGTATACACAGTTGCTGTTAACTGTAATATTAAATAAGTTTAGGAGTTACTAATTTAATACTTATATTATTCATAAGTGTTCTCTCAACCTATAGTTATTATAATAGAGCTTCTATTAAATTAACGTCAGGAGGTTTTTTTACATTAAAATGCTGCCCCACCAGATTCTTCTTTAGGCATATAAGGTTTATTCCATTGCTTCAGGGAGTGCTACTGGCAGAGAAACTTCAACTTTCAGTACTCCCTATAGTTGGAAGCAACCTCACCCAAGGTCACACTCACTAATTTAGCCTTACTATGGTATTTGATCAATATTGAAAATTGATTAACTCAATTCAGAAGAACATGGATTGTTCATCCCAGTTTTAGAATGTCCCATGCAATCATTGGAGACTTGTTGAGACTATGTCACTCTCAATTTCCTACCTAAATATGATTTATTTCTTCTATCCAGAAAACTACTCCTTAACTATCCTCCTGAGTATTAATCTCCATCCTGGCATTTGCATTCCAGAAAACCCAGCTTACATAGTTGGCACCAGGAATGGCCCAAAAAGCAGATGTTGGAATGGCATTTTAGAGTTGAATGACTTACCAAAAGGCCTGCAATGAGTATTCCATAGCTGATGGTAGGTGCAGACAGACAGCTAATGGTACAGGGTAGCAATCCAAGTGTAAAAATCTTTTACTACTGGTATGTTGTTATGTTATAGTGGTTGAAAACAATATTCTATCTGGTCTAATATTACAAGTGGGACTGAATTGCTCAACAAACACACCTAAAACAAACTGCTAATTGGCAATTAAAAGCCAGTTGTGAAAGTTAGAGGTCCACCTAGATAGTATGCAAAGAGGCTCGAAGAGGGCAGAAAAAGCTAAGGAACAGGTCCAGGTCTTAATTGCAAAAGTAGTCAAACTCTAAAGAATGTACAACTCCAATCCAATGCAGATCTGTTAAGTCAAGTTTGTTTACCACAAAATCTTGGAATGTCTAGGTTTTCATAAATTCCTTGAGCCTGCAGAGGTGGCCCACTCTTCCCTATGAAAGTTGAGCACATCCTTCCTTAAAAGCAACACAGAAGGCACTACACTGCAAGAATACCCCCCTTGAAGATCTCCCCTATCTTTTCTTCTAGCCACTACAACTAGGGTTATATCACAATATAAACTACCTGAGGCTGTTCTGGGGCTGACAGAGAACAAAAAAGATAATGCCCCAAAGGAGCTGCAGAACCTACCCAGCATGAACCAACAAATTATAGGAGAATACACATGGGGTTGGAATCTGAGGGTGTTTGAAAAGAGGGGTAAAGTATAAAATTGAATAAAGATTTGTTTATGTTTTTGGAGCACTGTCCTGGAATATAGGAGTAAATATCCCGCTAAGATTGTACAAACACACTAATGATATGCACCTGGAAGCATGAACAAAGCAATGGCCCACAATAAGCAAAGAAGAAATGTTAGAATTTCCATGGCAGGCTGGGAAAGAAGGTGCTAAGTGCCTTAGAGAAATAGGAATCCTAGAGCAGATAGTCTACGCAAGGTTGAAAAGAGAGTGCTTCTTTCTATGCAAGGAATTTTTCCCCCCGTTTCGTGTTCTCAGGTTTCTTCTCATGTTCCATGGGAGAGCCAATAGGATGCACCACTTTTCAAAAATACAGGGAATATGGTAGTGAAAGGAACACCATCATCACTAAGATTCGCATTGGCTCTTTGCTGTATCAGGCTTACTGTAAGTGAAATCATCTTAGAACTGAGATGACTGGTAGTGAACGGGATTAAAGGACCCTTCCTCACACCACTCCCTAGAAAATCAAGGCAGTTCCAATTACAGTACTTAATTGTTCATGAGACAAAATGAATGGCCTGTTCATAGGAGGCTTGACCCACAGAAAGTTATGTTTGGCTAGTAGAACACAATGTCTCTAGAAGCTAGATAGTTGGATACCCAACAATGCTATTGCTAAATTTAGACAAACAAAATAAATTATAGATGAATAGTTAAGAGACTTGAGACAGCTGGTGCAATGTCAGATCTACTATTCCTTTCCCAGTATTGGAACGTGAATCAGTTCTAAGACTCCAAACTCACTGAGGGAAGAATAGTCTGGGAGGAAAGATATTGTAACACCAAAACAAATGCACATGATAATGATTTCAGTGATCTTTACTAAAAGGACTTCATTGATTCAGGGAACCATATACTAGAAAAAGTGGCATTTTCACATTTTAAGGACTGTTAGACAAAGTGGGTTCACAAAGGTAATTTATCCAGATCATAAATAAATAATAATTGGAAAATATATGCTTTGTAGTTTGCACAATATCTACATTTGCTGAAGCTTTCTTTCAACTGTCATACCCTCTGAGAAAATGGCCTTCACTAAAGGGAACTGCCTTACAAGGTCTTTTTCTTCCCCAGGTAGACTCATATCCAACTTATCTGTCTCCAGTCATTCCAACTCTTGACACCTCTACAGGGTTATCCTAGCTTCAGATACCCAATAGAGTTGACTGAGTCCATTCTTGTGACTACATCACAGCTCAACTTCCCCTTTGGCATGGTTCTCATTCCTTGCCTCTTTTCCATAATTCCTAACAACCTTCTTTCATACAAATTTCTGCCACCTGAGAACACGACTCATGACATTTTGTACAATCAATATTAAATGGTTCCCTTCTAGACATAACCATGCCTAAAGCACATCTAATAGATATTACAACAAACTCCAATTAATATGTTAGTGAGGGAATAAAAATTCAAGACTAGGAGACACCAATTTAGAGCTGACACAGGAACTGATAAAGATTTTATGTAAAGAAAAATAATGCATTGAGTATGTAGCTATTAAGAATTCATAATCAAAAGATGAGAGTTCACTTTGAGAAAAGATCTGGGACGTGATAGATCAGAACCCTGGATGGGGAGAAATTGAATACAATTATCCGAAATTAGTTGAGGCTAGAGGTTGTCATCTTGGAAGACATTGTTTCCAAGAAAGAAAATGATGCCCAGAGAAGTTTGCTCAGAGACGGAAGGCATCATGTGGAAGCTTAGAAGGGAAGGGAAAGAAGGAAGCATGTTCTGGGATTCAAGGAATTTAGAAAACAAGGATGTTAGAGGATGAGAAGACACAATGAAAAACCTCCTCTGTTTCCAGAACACACTTTGTTTTTCAGAGATTTCAGTAACCTCATCTGTAAAAAATTGTTATTTTTGTTCAAAGTCAATTCACACATTTAATAATAAATGTAAATCAATCAGCATTTACATGATGCTTCTGTGTGAATAAACTAGAAGGTGTTTTCGTTTGCAGACAAAAACTAACCCCCCACAAGGAAAACAAAACAAAATTTACAGAACACACACACACACAATTACCAAAGAATGTAACCTTAAGAAATCCCAAAACTGAAAATAGATATGGAAAAAAAACAAGAAGATATAATACAAAATAAGAGATGATTGTACTCAAGAAATTGTGGACAAAGAATAAACTTTCCCAGTAATATCAAATATATTTTCATTTACTTAAGAATGTAATATTCAACAGAAGAGGATATTAAGCAGATAAAAAGAATAGCCAAAAAAGGGACAAAGATAGTCAAAGAGAAAGTGATAGAGAAGCTAGAGACAGAAGAAGGAACATAGGTACAGTGTAACCCCCCTCATACTCCACAATGTAATAAAACTAATTTTAAAATTGTAATTTGAGGAAATTTTTTAGAACTTAAAAAAAAAAAAACATGGATTTAGAAGAGTACCTAGTGATCTGGGGAAATTGGTTGGGAATCATCAACCCTTAGACACTCCCTCAAAATTCATAGACTTTTATAATAAAAAAGTCACCCGCACATCGAAGCAAAAAAACCATCATTTGACAAAGGAGAGAGAATTAGGTTGGCATCTGATTCCTCAAGAGCAACATATAAAGCAAGATAAAGAGTGAACATTAAAAGAGGGGGGCCTTCTTACATGAACAATTTCAACATTACTGGATGACTTAAAATTTTCATTTTCAAATGATGACACTATATTCCAGATAAATGAAGAAGCTTGAGTTGATTACATTGCTAGTCACCTAGATAAGACTAAAATTTGTGATATTTCTAACTTTGGCAATGCTAGCATTTTATTAGATTATATTGTGTTTTGCTTCTGTACTAAAAAAATTTAGACTCTCAGATATTTTTCACTTGTGATTCACATGCATCCAAAGAAAATTCAATGTATCTGTGAATTTGGATCAGATAAAAATGGCATTCAGTCTCTTAATGAAATATAGGCTTCACTCCACTGCAAATGAGGACCACAAACTACAACAGCATTGGCCTTACATGTAATTTTTTTTCACCAAGATAAAGCACAGATATTTTTAAGTCACAGTACATTTCTTTTTAAATCTGCATATACACAATTTATCACCAATACTCAAAAAGTTGAGTACTCATCGCAATATTATGTAATGTGTAATAACAAACATATGCTTATATTATAGCTTTTTCATATATTCACCATTGTTCTAATATAATAATTTTCCCTTGTAATTATATGTATTCTATTTTACATAACAACTATTCTGGAAAATGTTTTATATGTTTGACTAGCCTGCCAGAAGCGTGGAAGGCAAGAAAATGTTAAGAAATTCAAGTTGATGTTGAATGTTTATCATTTCTATTTGAATTTACAATTAAATTAGACATTATATAGGGTTAGCAGTTGGGAATCCCTACATGTAATTGAGCCTAAATGAGATGACTGATTTACCAAAAATATCTTTAAATAATGGAGACTCTGTAAACTTTTTCAAATATATAGGTGAGTATAGAAGTAACTGAGTTTTTGCATTGTTGAAATTTGCTGTTTTATAATGGAATACATTATTAAATAAATGTGGTTATGTTATACAACATTTTAATGGGCATTTCTCACTGTATGTTTTTTGCTAATGACTTATTACTTGCTGGTATTTTATGTTTATTTTAGTCTATGGAAATGATGTTAGACAAAAAGCGAATTGGAGCAATTTTCTTAATTGAGTTCAAAATGGGCCATGGGCCAGGCACGGTGGCTCATGTCTGTAATCCCAGCACTTTCGGAGGCCGAGGCAGGCAGATCATCTGAGGTCAGGAGTTTGAGACCAGCCTGGCCAACATGGCGAAACCCTGTCTCTACTAAAAATACAAAATTAGCTGGGCGTGGTGGTGTGCACCTGTAATCCCAGCTACTCAGGAGGCTGAGGCAGGAGAATCACTTGAAACCGCTTGAAGGCAGAAGTTGCAGTGAGCCAAGATTACACCACTGCACTCCAGCCTGGGCTACAAGAGCGAGATTCCATCTTAAAAAAAAGAAAAGAAAAGAAATACAAAATGGGTCATGAAGCAGTGGAGACAACTCACAACATCAACAAGACATTTGGCCCAGGAACCGCTAATGAACACACAATGCAGTGGTGGTTTAAGAAGTTTTGTGAGAGCCTTGAAGATGAGGAGCATAGTGACTGGTCATCAGAAGTTGACATTGACAAATTGAGATGAATCATCAAAGCTGATCCTCTTAACAACTACAGGAGAAGTTGCTGAAGAACTCAACATCGACCATTCTACAGTCCTCAGGCATTTGAAGCAAATTGGAAAGGTGAAAAAGCTCGATAAGGCAGTTCCTCATAAGGTGATCGAAAAAATATATATAAAAAAGTCATTTTGAAGTGTCGTCTTTTCTTATTCTATGTAAGAACAATGAACCATTTCTTGATCGGAATTTAACGTGCAACAAAAAGTGGATTTTATATAACTGGTGATGACCAACTCAGTGGTTGGACTGAGAAGAAGCTCCAAAGCACTTCCCAAAGCCAAACTTGCCCTCCCAAAAAAAGGTCATGGTCACTGTTTGGTGGTCTGCTGCCAGTCTGATCCACCACAGCTTTCTGAATCCTAGCAAAACCAGTATATTTGAGAAATATGTTCAGCAAATCAATGAGATGCATTGAAAACTGCAATGTCTGCAGCCAACATTGGTCAACAGAAAGGACCCAATTCTTCTCCATGACAGTGTCTGACTGCACATCACACAACCAATGCTTTAAAAGTTGAATGAATTGGATTACAAAGTTTTGCCTCATCCACCATATTCGCCTGACCTCTCACTAACTGACTACCACTTCTTCAAGCATCTGGACAACGTTTTGCAGGGAAGATGCTTCCACGATCAGCAGGGGGTAGAAAATGCTTTTCAAGAGTTTGTTGAATTCTGAAGCATGGATTTTTATACTACAAGAATAAACTACTTTTCATTGGCAAAAATGTGTTGATTATAATGGTTCCTATTTTGATTAATAAAAATGTGTATGAGACTAGCTATAATGATTTAAAATTCATGGTTCAAAACCACAGTTACTTTTGCACCAACCTAAATATACTACTAACTTTGAAATGTTCTCCCAGGCATTGATATTTCAGTGCCATTGTGTTTTTCAGTGAAAGATTACCATCATTACAAAAAAAAAAAACTAAAGGTAATTTGAAATAGTAGGACTGTATCAAATATTGTAAAAATGGGATCAATATTGAGAGTTTAGTAATTTGGATATTCATCAAATGATTTTGTACTGCTTTTGTTCTTATTCATTAGTTCATTTATTTACATATTTAAGTGATATTTTTGTTTAGTGTGTGTGGGGAGGGTGATAGCATGCATGCACACTTCATTTTAGAGAAATCATTATTAGAGAATAAGACTTGGTTCAAATATTTGGAAAAACCAGACATAAAAGGGAAAAAATGTGGCACATGTATTTCCAACTATTGATACTTTGATTTTTAAAGATTTTTTGAAGTAAGATTATAAAAATAATTGTTAACATAATTCACTCTAAAGAAAAGAAAAAGAAAAAAGAACTAACCTGTGTGATTGGGATGAGACAACATTACATTGATGAAATGATTCCCAGCTTCACAAATCTGCAAAACATTTTAAACACTTTCAGTGTGATATACATCTGCCTATTTTTTAAAAAAACATATTCTAGAGTTATATAAAATCTGTGTTGTACATTAATCCCAAAGATTCAAAAGATATATATTTTATTCTAATCATAAAGAGAAGTTTTTTTAAATTATAACAATGAAAGAAGCTGTTGCTGGCATATATTGAATAAAAATAATTAGTCACAACAAGTTGGAAATTCTGAAGATATTTTTCACGCTGTTTGATAATCAAGTTTAAACTGTCTTGTTAATCAGCTTTGTACTTGTTACTATGGGGAGACTTCCAGATCATACAGAGACAACTCTTGCTGAAAACAAATTTGGCATAGCTTCGTATTAATCTCAGTTCATTAACAGTAAAAATATTTCTAGTGAAATGGTGGTTGTTTGATTTCCAGCTAGTTTCAGCTCAGTTTGGAAAACCTACTGTGAGCAGTGCTGCCACACAAAGAAACCTGCTGCTTATCTGTCATCATGACCTCTTGATCATATGCACTCTACTAGTTGTCCCTGTTAATAGGCCACTATGTCCCTCCAAGATCAAAGGCTTACCACCATCGCCTGAGACTAATAATGTTCCCAGTTTGCAACATGTGTCCTCTGAGGGTAAGACCTTTCCTTTGTCTGCCATATATACCTCATCTGATTTAACATAAGCTATGTATTTGACATATAAATACTATGTTACTAATAACAGAATATGTTATTCAAAATTGTTATTGTTTGAAGTCATTCAACTTGAAATATATCCCAAAAGTTGAGCACCCATTAAACTCAGCGCCTTTAATGTTATTAATCTCATAAAATATATCGGATTTTGTTCTTTTCAACCATTTCTGTATGCATTTTTCATATATAATAATAGTTCTATGGACTTCAATTTCTGGATGTTTCTCACAATAAATAACTGGTATATATTTCAACACTTTCTAAATTTTAGGAAAAAATAGATTGAAAGAGAAAATTTAAATCCATTTTCATCATCTAGAACTGTTAGGTAAAAATGCTATTTAAAATAATCATCTTCAATAAATTAATTCACCCAGGACATAATGTAAACAAATACACCAAATATATTAAATGTGTATTTAAAGATCCAGAAAACAATACAAATACAAATTTTGTACCAACATAACTACACAAAATAATTATAGAAAAGGCTTTTGGTTTCTTAAGTTATCATTAGAAAGACAAAGTGGAATTTTGAAATTTCAGGTAATACTTTTTAAGTTGAAATTTTTACATGTAAATGTGGATAAGTGTGTGGGCTTTTGTGGCATGAACCTGCATTCACATGCCACATGTTTAATTTACTACGTATGAGAGATTGAGTGAATTTCACATTTGGAATTTCATTTCTTCACCTAAATGCAAATATTAACTTCTGTCTCTAGAGAATTCATGACAATTGAATAAAGTCAAGTACCCTGCACATCCTATTTGCTCAATAAAATTATTGTGATAATTTGTTATCAATTTAATAAAAAAAACTTCCACAGATTATCCTACAGTAATCTCACTTCTCCAGACTTCATTCTAACAAATCGTTAGCACTACAAAACCCATAATTACTAAACTAATGGTTTGTTACATTTCTGTTTAGTCTTCGTATCTTTTGTACATCTTTCAACTTAGACAGCTTGTCATATTTGTTTTCCATCACTCACAGTGCCAAACACAAAAATAGAAAATATTAAAAAATATTTATTAAAAAGCAAGTTGTTACCAAAATTTGTGAAAAAATAAGTTTTAGAAATTATAATTCTTCTGATGAAACATATTTGTTTTGAGATTATTAATATTTTCATACTCATTCAAACATCAAAATATTTTCTTCTTCCTGCTTATTTATCACAACAAAACTAAATATTGGAACGTCAATTGTTTAACCAAATAATGAGCCATGAAAAAAATAGCATGTAGGTTTAGTTAGAGCCTGGTTAGATTTATAATAACACCAAATTTTTCATTAGGTGAAACTGCCCCTAGAAGAAAATATAATTACATATTAAAACAAAAACTATGAGAGAGAAAGGTAGAAAAAAAAGTGGTAAAGAAGCCAGCTTTTCCATTTTGCTATCTACTGATGAAATGCTTACATGGTAAGAATGGGGAGAAAAAACAACTATATCTCTATGCTTAGAGATTCTTAAATATTAATTTAGCAACTTCTTAAGGATTTTAAAGAGCAATAATAACTAGTAATTTCCATTTTAAGCACTGGCTTTTACACCTTCAGGTGAATCCAATACAGTTTGTGATGCTAACTGAATTAGATAAAACTGGTGATATAATTTCCTTTTAGGTAAAGGCTGAGTAAGATCAAGAAGCTCAGTCAGTGCTGTAAAACTCAATGCATTGTTCTATTACTGATTATAATTGCAGAGCCAATTAAATGTGAAACACCGGAATATTTCTCAGCATGACATATATTTCTCCTGGATTGATGTTTATCTAAATATGTCTTCATTTGGCATACAGTAAGTTTAAAAAGAAATTTAATAAACAAAGTTTGGGGCAGATGCTATGAAGAAGTTTGATTTCACATTATTAAAAGTTAAAATTATCTTACATAATAAAACATGAGATGCTACGTATTACCTATGTGTGGCCCTTATGTCACACAGATGTTCAAGATATTCTAGACAATAAACACATAGTAACGTAATAAAAATACTAAGAAAACATTGCCCAGATAAATTTAGAAAGAAATAGTACTTGAACACTACATGTAAGAAGCAGCATCATTTTCCTACATTATTATAGTATAACAAATTAAGAATATTAAATGGCTTAATCATTCACAATTAAAAATTTTCAATAATTGTACTTTTAGTCAAAAAGTTTAACCTATCAAATAAAAATGTTTACATTTTCTAAACACACTCACGGAACTATAAGCAACCCAGGGACATTGCCAGAACTGCTTCTGTTGTCAAGAACAAGATGGCCTAGATTTATTTAATAAAAAGTAACCAGGTGCTTTTTGCTCTACAATGTGATTATATTTAACACTAATAAGGTGTACACTAAAATAGTTAAGACGGTAAATAATATGTAATGTTCTTTTTCCCCATGATTAGTAAAAAATCCACTAGGTGCTAGTGTTTTAAGTAATAATGAACTTTAGGATGATAAATAAAAAAAATTTAAATGAACCTTACATTTTTATGCACAGGCGTGGCTTAAAGCAAATTTAAAAATATTTATTTGTACTTATATCATATAATCTTTATTGAGTAATTTGAATACTTCTTGCTTCAAACTAGTATTCATTTGAATAATAGCAGAATGTTAATGAACGAATAATCCATTCTATTTTCTAGAGTTATCGTCATAAGGATAAATATAAAATAAATTGTCAACTAATATGATATTGAAGAATCAGTGTCTACACACAAAAATAATCTTTTGCTTAAATAAATACTTTGGTCAAGAAAGTAAATAAAAACACTTACTTTTTCAGGACCCTCTATACTCTCATTTCTCTGACCTATTAATTTTATTTTTAATCAGTACTTCCAAATATTTAACAATGTTCAGTGTAGGGCAGTATCAAATTAATAACCTACAAAGGACTTTTGTTAATGTGTATTATTATAAGTGATGTATTATGCAGCATACTGTGCTCTACAATTTTTTTAAAAAAATACACCCTGTTAAATCTCACTCTCTCAGGTTGAAAGACACAATTGAATTATAATATGTGGGATTTCAGCAATAAAGTTGCTCATCTTTTACTGTTAAGCATTGTGTCTTGGTCAGTAACCCGCTGTCATTGTGGAATGATACCAATTACCAATGACTAAAGCAAGGGGTCGAGGGAGGACAGCTTGCAATGATCCACTTTTACAATATTTAAATATTGTTAATTTTTTACAGGCCTCATCAAGTTGATCATTCTCTTCCTTAAAGAAATGAAAATGATGTATCAATAGAACAAAATTCACATGCCCTAATATAGAATTGGTAGCCATCAATTAGTCAGGCTCTGTCATTTTGCGTTAGTAAAATCCTTTTGGTTTCCACAATAAAAATAATTAATCCTTATACTGTGATCTCATATTTTCATAGAAATGAAAATGATATTTTATCTTTTAATGTAACTGTTCTCACTTTTATATGCATTGATATTGTTAATATCATTATTAATTTTTGGCAGGTGCTATATATATATAAAATATATATATATATATTTTGGAGACGGAATCTTGCTCTGTTACTCAGGCTGGAGTGCAGTGGCATGATCTTGGCTCACTACAACCTCTGCCTCCTGGGCTCAAGCAATTTTCCTGCCTCAGCCCCCCGAGTAACTGGGATTACAGGTGCATGCCACCACGCCCAGCTAATTTTTGTATTTTTAGTAGAGACGGGGTTTCACCATGTTGGCCAGACTGTTCTCAAACTCCTGACCTCAAGTGCACCACCTGCCTCAGCCTCGCAAAGAGCTGGGATTACAGGCGTGAGCCACAGTGTCCGGCCGGCAGGTGCAATATCTTATAATTTTATCACTGGAGCAATAAGTAATAGTCATTGTCTTAATTTAATTGAAATGTCGACATTGCTAAAATGTTCCTAACACTAACACTTTTCATCTTTTTCCTTTGCCAAACATTTATTCACTGAAAGAAAATAGGTTATGATGCGTCTTTGGCAAAGCATACTTATATTTTCCTGTTATAGCTAGACATCAAAATATGCCGTAATAGGTACCAACGAAGAAACATGTTGTAATAATATACTCATGGTTTGCTTACAAAGGTGTTTCTCAAATAAACACTTGCTTTCACGGACAAAAAAAAAAGTGTTTGATGAATCTTCAAGAAAGCATGCTTACATATCTTCTAAAACTGGAATTGTAAATCTGTGTAGTATGAACCAATGTAGAAAGAAACGTGGTAATAACATATGCTCAGTTTGTTTAGAGTTTCAGTTGTTATTATTTTATCTATAGCAACAATAATAGTAATAATAATAATTATATCTTATGTTTTATTTATTTTACCTGAATCAATATTTCAAAAATAAGGACAATTGTAGCTAAATATATTAGTACAAAGTTTCACTTAGGAAATTTATTAACTATTCTGATCTTGGACAATTTAATTTCTACTTTAATAGATAATGCATATTCACATAGAATTAAGTGCTTTTGACAATATAAGCCAGTATCACAATGCTTCAGCATTCATAAACATTTTATGATAATTTATGTTACTATGTTCATAAAATTATAGACCTTTTTTCAATTTGTACTTTATGCACTTTTATTATGAAGCTCGTTCATACACATTTCTATCTTTTATACAGACATAAAGATAACATGTATTGTGCTTTAAAAGAAATACATTTAGTGTAAATTTTGGGTTTAACCGAAAATACATGTACTAACCAATATATTTTCAGTTTTCAAAATAAATAATGGTAAGACTCTAAATAAAAGTTCAGATATTGCATTTATATTATTACATAATGTGAAATATATATTAATATTTTAATATATTTTATGAACTTATTTTTTGCATGAAACAATTATTTTATTGCAAAAATTTTGATATAGGAGATGTTATTATCAATCAACAAAAATAATTCAAATCATTTGATTTTGGAATTTGCTTAAGGCTTAAAATTATTTCATCTCTACTATGATGGTCCATTTCATTATCACAACCTTGGAAATATCAGAATTATTTTTTAATTTATGGAGCTCTCATGCAATATTGTATAACATAAAAATATGAAAATATAGCATAAAAATAGCACCATAAAGTGAATATCTTCAGAAAGAAAGTTAGTTTACATACACTAACTCTGAAGCAAATGATGATTGAAAACATACACGATTTTTTCGCAGGAGATCTTTTTACATTAGATTCGATATCACATATTCTAACAAGTGAAATCTCTATAGTTTTATAATCACTGCTGATTTTGATTTAAATCATTACTCTTATATGTCTGCAGTTTGGAGTAAGTTAGTCGTACCCCAAAATAGACAATTATTATAAATTATAATGAAATGAGTGAAGCACAATATTGCCATTAATTTTATATCTTTAATTAGTCAACTAGTTTGCAAAATAAATTTTTAATAAGTAGTGATTCCCAAAAATTTAAGTATAAAAATTGATTCCTATGTATGTTATTCTTTATATCAGATGCTTCAGGAAATTTGAGATGAGAGCAAAATGGCAAATGATGAAAACACACAGAGTACTAGACTTTGTTTTCAGTCAATAAGTATAAATCCTTTTATTGGTACCTATCAATGATAGGTAAGTGATCAGAAAATTTGTCATAACCAAATCTCAGTAGACTGCTGAGAATGAAAGCACTGAACTTTGGCACCCTTTTTTCTTTCATGCATCTTATCCATAAATGCCAAATTTCATAAGCAGTTTCTTGGCCTTTCTGTGGTTTATATAGTAGGGACTTGCTCTCCTGTTTTAAAAGCTATGATACGTTGTTCCCAGCATCCTCTTCACTAATCATTGACCACTTCTGTACCCGAGGTTCTTCTCAGCTAAATATTACAAAAAGAGGTATACCTACTTGATAAAAGCATATTTTTTTCTTCTCCAAGACCATTTGCATTTTAGGAATAATTTTAAAACACCTAAGTGACTGAATAACTAATGAGAACACTGAAGACACAGAGGCAAAACTAGGGAAAATAGTTATTTTAATTATTTTGTAAGCCATATCTTATATGTTATTATCAATTTCTTCCACTTCCTTCATTTTTGAAGACATTAAGAAAGGCTAGAAAAAGAGTTCCTTTTTGGTAAAATCCTCATTCTGCAAAGAATTGGCAAACTTTAATTGCTTCTGGAGAGTAAAATAAAGTTAAGGGTACAAAAAGATAAAGAAAATAGGAAGGTTCTTTAGGTAAAGTATATTTTGTTTCGCAATTGTGATTTTGGTATTTTTATTTGTTGGCTTTTGGGTGGAATTGGATTCAGAGGATGAGGTGGGGTCATGGAAATATAAAGAGACTAAATTATAAAATGTATTCACAATATTTACATCAGACAATAGGATTGCATCTAAAATTTGTGTGGAAAGTTATTCTGATGTCTTCATAAATTTGCCCGTATTTGATTCTCCTTAATTTTTCCTGTAGATTTGTGATACCCCAACATATCTGAGGATCAAACTTGTGTTGAAAGTTAGAAAGAATTTAAACCAAGGGAGAGGTGATTGATAGACTATTTCTTTGGATATAATAGAGATAGAAAAAAACCTCACCAAAATGGAAGAATTTTCCACGAAATAGGAACCTGATTTTACAACATATTATGTATACATTGTAAATTATTTTGTTTTCCTTACAATTTATTTTGCTTAATATGTTAGAAAACTCAGAATAGTAGTAGAAAAAACCAGAGGGAGATGAAAATAAATTTATAACCATTAATAGTCTACAAAATAGATGAATCTGACATGGGTAATCGAGAATTAACTACAACTCTATTCAACATGGTTCTTCTATTATCTTCTTACTAGGTGATAATCTGATTTTACATAACAACGGGGACAAAATCAATTTAAATGAATAATACTTTCTTCATCTTATATTAAAAGAGTACATAGGTCAAAAATAAGAATAAGTTTTGTTAATATAACGTTTTATCAGCAAAAAAATAGCATTTACAATTAAGATAAGTCTTTTCTGGTTGAATTGCATATTATATAAGATTGATCCATTAATTTCTCCTTTGTTTCTTCTGTACAATATGGATTGTACTATCTACTGTTAGTTTATGTTACAATAAACAGTACATAGTAGAATATAATTTCAAATGCATTGGACTTGACATATGCTGACTATTCTTTCCAAATCATTTGCACATACTTTCAAACATACATACACATATATTCAGTTATTATAAATTGAAGAATAGACTTTAAATTGCAGAATGTTATGCTTTCAATGAATAGCAGACCTCTTTATGTTTATATGCAAACTCAATCAACTAATTGGTTATTGTTATTATGTCTTATATTGGATTCAGTTTCCTAACACTAATATCTTAATATCATATATTATTTGTGAAAGTTAAATATGTCTTAACAGTAAACACTACTAAGAAATTTCAGGACTAACAGGTCTTCTTTATTTCTTATGACAATTTATGTGTGTAAAAGAGTCACAGTGGTCATTCTATCTTATTTCTAAATTTGGTTTTCTATGGAATATAACTACATTCAATTTTTTCACTTTTAAGTAAGGTTTTCACCTATACTTAATATTATGCTATGTATAATTAAAAGCACAGGTTTTAATTATATTACTTTCAATATTTAAAAAATATTTAAATCTAAAGATTATATAAATTTAAAGTTTATCAAATTGTTAAATGTGTGATTGAAACAGACAATGCTTGCTATGTGCTTAAATGTGCAATTAAAGTTATCACATTTACCTACTTCATCTCTATTGGACATAGTCTATTACACCATCTATCAGTGTTTGTCTAATTTAGCATCTTTGGGTTTATTAATTTTTGCCTGGAGCTGTATGAAATATACTTGATTAACAAAGTGATATGTGAAGAGGAAAAACCAGTAGCTTTATAAGAAAGCAGAATTTTTCAGTCTCTGGGGAAAAAAGTATAATTACAAGCTATTAGAATTTTGCTTATGTCTAATTATGCCACTTAACATTTTATGAAAAATATTATAACATATTTATAAGAACATAATTTTTTAAATAAAAAATGACTTATTTAAAGTTTTATTTTATAGTATTATCATACACATTTGAAAAGAAGGAATAAATACATACATAGCCATATTATATTTGAGAAAAGGGAAGAAATTAATAATATTACATGAAAAGGGAGTTGTCTTAATTACACAGAAAAAAATTATAACCCACAATTTTTTTGAAAAAGTGGACAACATCATAAGGAGGAGAAAAAGTAGAATAATAATCAGATATTAATCTAAAACATACTGAAATTACTAACAAATAGGTGGTTTTTATTTTGTTTATCCATGAATTTATTATTCTCTTCCCTCAGATTTACTGAGTAGTTAATATCAGAACATTAGTCTTAATACAACAGGGGTTGTAGTACGCTGTATACAACATTAAATAACGCTGTTACAACACGTGAATCACAGAATTCCTCTCCTTGAACAGTATGCACAATTGGAAAATTACAAGGCTGTGATATATTTTCAACATATTGTTGAAGAAATTCCAGATACATAAATAATCTGTGCCATTTATTCAAACAAGTAATGAGTTCCTGCTAGGCCAAACTATATGCTGAAAAGACAAAAAAAAAGATCTCTCCTTTTCAAAGCCAACACAGTGGAGGACGTTCTTACCTAAACTCTTAACTAAAGATATGTAGAGAGAGAGAAAGCAAGAGAGGGTCATGTGAGAGCTCCTTACAAAGTGTGGCAGGTGATTTATGACCTGTATTAAAATGGTTAGAAATAAGTTGTTGAACACAAACTTTGCAAGAAATATGAACTTGTAGATGAATCATAGGAGTTAACTAATTTATCAATGACAGAGATGAAAGGAGAACATGAACACAAATGAAAGCAAGGAGTTAAAGAGCTTATAAGCACTTAAAAAAAGTGTCAAATGAAATAATTAATGCATTTTAGAAATAATCAAGAGTCTTGTGTACCCAGATTGATTTCCACACAATTTTATCTACATATATGTTTATTTACATATAACAATC
This sequence comes from Pan paniscus, assembly GCF_029289425.2. Lineage (NCBI taxonomy): Eukaryota > Metazoa > Chordata > Mammalia > Primates > Hominidae > Pan > Pan paniscus. The sequence continues at coordinate 65,581,748 of NC_073252.2, read as the reverse complement.
TAAAGAAATTGAATGAGAACAGTTTAGAAAGAGCCAGGTTTTATTAAAAAGGCAAACTCTGAGTTCATCTTGAATTAGTTAAATTAACAATTATGCCAAAGTGTTTTTGGGGTGTTTGTCTGTAAGATTTGCAAAAAAATTTTTGCTCTTTATAGGTTGGTAAATGTTCATACAGTAGCATCAGTGAGTATAAATTTTTCAAATATTTATTGTATTTCAAATAATTCTAATCAACCCTTAGAGATGACTACAACATTTTGATTATAAAATTTAGAGAGCTAAAGACTTGATTATAGAAAGTTATATTATTTACTTCATTTTATATCATTATGTATATTATATAAATATATATCATATTTTCTACATGACAAATCTTCAGATACAGTCTGTTTTTCTTCTTAATAATACCAAAATTAGAGCATGAATAGCAAAATATATATATGATACATACCAGAAAATTGATAGCAGATACTGTGATTTGCCTGTTTCCAAATGCTGGAGAGTTGAAAAAGAATATGTCATGCAGATACTCATAGTTTGGATTGTCAAATATATAGACATAATTCAGGCAGTATTTATTGGGTATAAATTCTATAATCAATAGAAATGTCTAGTATGTAATTCACCTTTTGGGATGATACTTTTGCAATCTAAAGTGTTGACTTTTTTTTCACATGTACTTTTGTTATTAACATAATGATATTTAAATTACAAATGGAATATATTATTAATTTGTATTATTAAACTCCTTGAAGGCAGATTTAGAATTTGTCCCATTTTAAAAGCACATTTAAGTATGGCCAAGCATATAATGGCACCACAAAATAACCTCATTTTTAATGTTTAACAATAAAAAGGAAAATGCTGATTATAGTCATTTGTTTTCTACATTGATGTTTTGTAACAGGTAGAATTATAAGTATTTTATATTTTTATTATAACAAATATATGATGTATTACTTGCCTGAACTTAAAATAAAAAAAGTAGGTTAAGTTCCAAAGGGCAGATAAAGAGTAATGTAGAAAACACCATTTAAAGCAATGTTCTAAAGGCAGGGTTGCTCATTGTAGAAAAGTTGGAATATTCAATAATAATAAAAATAGAATTATTTGATAAACCTATCATCATATTTATTAACAGTTGCATTCCTATCTTCTCGTTTTATGTACGTGAGCATGTAAATTGTATTTAAATAAACACATTTACATCTACACATAAAAATATTATCCCTCATTTTAAAATGTGCGTTTTTCACCTAACAATATGTTTAAAGATTGCTCAATAGTATTAAACACTCATTGTCATAACGGTAATTGAATCTTCATAATAATGCAAGACATGGCTAGCTCTTAAAACATTAATTATAGAATGGCTGAAAAGGTCACTTTAATTTTATGTGTGATAAATAATACTGCTTTGAACATCTTTATGTATAAATCTTTTACTAAATTTTGTTTTCTTGAGCTAGAAATTTAAAAGCATATTTTAGTTAAAAGTTATATAAATATTTTGCATAGATATATATTCATAGAATATATATATACAAACCATATGTACATGAATTGGAAGTCTTGTTTTTATGAAGTTTATATATCTAATAGTAAAATAAAAAATATTAGCAGAGAACATTTAGGAAATAGAGAAAAGTAGTAAGGGAAAAGAAAATGGACTAAAATCTCATCAGCCTTAGAAAACCAGTGAATATTATTATTTTCCCCTTTGACATATTCATATATGTTGTATATTTTTATAATATTTGATATAACAATTTTGTAACTTACTTTTCTCTTAATGTTGTACCAATTTTGCCATATAATTAAACATTCTGCTTTTGCCAAATCACAATTGGTTGCTATGCATCTGTATCAGCCATAATTCTTTTATTTATACCTACTATTCAATGTAACTTTACTCATTCAACTATAGTTATCAAGAATTAGCATGACAGGCACTGAACTTTGCGCTTGTGAGAAAGTACACACAAAGCCAAAGTCAATCTTAATTGAACTTATAGTCTGACCCGGAAAAGTACTAATCACATGATAACAAACGGAAGTTTGCAAAATTGATAAGTGCTACTATACAGATCTATGTAGTATTTAATAAAATAACTGAAAAGGATATTTTGTAATCTGGGAGGATCAGGGAGGATTCTTCTGAGTACACAATTAAGCTTTGATTTATAAAAATGAATACACATTAGTATAGAGAAGAGAGGGTTCAAAGCACATTAGGCGGAGTACAGTAAACATATGCCTTATTCTTATTTTTAAATGAAAATGAATAATGATGTGATAAAAACAAGTATCGAGTGAAGAGTCTAATAATATTTTTCATATTTATTTCCAAAAAAACAAAGTTATAGGTAGTGCAAAGAGAAAAAACTTTCTATTTACATTAGTCATTATAACACTTATTAAAATATTTAATAATATTTTATAATCTGTATAATGTTTCACATTTAGATAGGTAAAAATAACCTAATAGGCCATTAATCTTTGATTATGTTGATAGTAGACATTTATATATTAAGATTTTTGAACATATACATTCTGATTTGGGTATATTAAAATGTTCCTGCCATTGGACAGTTTTACAATTTTGATAATGTATTTCATTTAGTTGTATTTAACTATTATTCAAGAAGTATGGAAAATAAACTCTCTAGTAGAATATGTGTTGGAAATATGTATACAACATGCTGTTTTTCAATTAAGTTAGCTTTTGTATATTAATATACAGATGCTATTAACTTTATGCAGCCAAATTTGATGAGAATAGATTGTGGTGAAAATTGTGATAAAAGTCAAACACTGTTACCACAGAGAATTCTGAAAGAAGTGGGAAAAATACCAGTTGGCATAGAGAGCAAAGAACAGCAGTGTAAACTATGATGAAAAAACAACAACAGAAAACCAGAGAAAATAATAATCATGGAAGTAATGTAAGAAAAAAATCCTGAATTAAAGACTTAATTATGTATGTTGAAGGAGCATATCTTATATAAAGTGAAAGTACAGAATATGTGATTAAAGATTAAACAGGTAAAGTCCAAAAGTCCAATAACTTTTTTTCTAATTTTGAGGATAAAATGAGGGAAACTATGTTGTAAGCATGCATGATTTAATGAAAATTTTCAAGAGGAACAATATAAAAATTGGATCAATTGTCTGTTTTGTAATCTTAAGCAGATGGATTTAATGCGGCAAAGTAAGTTATATTAAAACAAAAATTAAAAGAATTACTGATTTGTTTAATTGAAGTGTTTCATTTCATCTTCCTTAAATATGATTATTTATTAAGATTATACCTGCTTTGCTGAAAACAGCTTTAATATATACTATTTTCTTTTTTGTTACCGTGTCATAATTGCTCTTTAATTATTATTATATATTTTACTGTTAAAATAATTTAGGAAGTGTTTTTAAATATCACCTCATTTTGTTTTTAAGAATTTTTTTGTGCTTATATCGTACTTTTAAGGTTTATTTTATCTCACCTAAAGATAATGTAGTTCGTGCTATTTGTGCTTTGTGAGTACAGAATTGAATTTTTATGATGCAATATATAAGCAATTTCTAAAATTAAAATAAATCTATTAATTATAATCAAAGTTTTGAAATGGGAAAATATTCTATTAAAGACTTAGAAAGTGATAAGAAATGAAAGGGAAGTTTTTTTGCAGCATAAATATAGAAAAGAGTGAAATTTTACAGAAAAAAACAATAAATGGCATAAGCATGGAACAAATTAGAGAGAGTCTCTGGGTCCTGTTTTTGTCAACAATGTGTGTTAGGTATCCTAAGCCCATATAACTAACAGTTTAAGAAATAGGAGTCTCTACTACCTGGATCAAAACTCAAGATAAAGGTGATATGCTCATTTTTGTGAAGGGGATCTCCATGATGATGTCTATACAGAATTTATGTAACTGGCTGGCTGTGGATTGGCTAACCTCTTGCACAGTTTACTGTTATCTGTATCTATGCTATAGATTATTTTCCAGTTATTTGCTGAGTAAATTTGGAAAATCTGCCTACATTTTCTAAAGTTTAGATATTCATCTGTAAAGTGGGAATACAAACAGTATAATTTTCATGAGGATTCAATGAGATAAAATGTGCCAACAATTTAGCATTGTACCTAATAGGAAGCCTTAATAAAAGTTAATTTATGCTTTCTCTATTAAAGGAAAAAGCAGCTTATTCTATCATATACTGTTTTAGAAGTCACATTATTATTTAGCATGATTTAACTAAAGCATAACAGCTGTATCTCATGTATATTACAACCATGTTAAGTGTGGACTTCCTAGACAAGATATTCATTTTCCACTTGTCATCAGTATTAAAATGCTATAATATGTTTTCACAGAATTTGAGTCCTACTTATATCTTATGCATTTAAAGATCTTGAGCATAGTGAAATTATCTTTTCATGGCATCATTTTTCTAGCCTTCAATGGGAAATATTAAAGCTATAAAATAATGTTTTTAATTAAAAATAAATAGCATATTTACAGTTATTAACAAATAGTCAGTTTTCAATAAATGTTTTACGTATATTAACAAAATTAACTACTATTATTATTTTGTAACCAATATGGAAATGAAGCATTTTTCAGAAGTGTATCTTATTAACATAGTCTGGAGCAATACTTCTATGTTCTAACGTTGTAAAGGTAATAAGTACATCTTATAAAATATTTGAAAAATCAGAAGATACAGAAAATTTTCACTTTCAATATTCATAGTTAATTGTTAGTATTAAGACCAGCTGAAGTTTTAATCATTAAAATCAATGACTCTTCACTTCCCAGACTGAACTTGTTGGTTTTGGCAAAGACCCTGCACATTGCAATTCTCTATATTACAACTTCAGCCAAGAAATAAAAGGAAGTTTAAGTTATTTTCTAAAATTTAAAATAAAGTTTGAATATACCATTTATTTTAAACTTTGTAAACACCAGAAATAGCCCACAAAAATAATTGTCAAATAAATGAGAAATCATTTAATTATTGAGCTTTACATTGTGTGCCTTATGTGCTACAGTAAAAGCTGAAGAGAGAAAAGTCCACATTGAAGGAAGAAATGAAATTCCTTGATCAGGGCAAACTTTTTCCTTGAAGATTAAGAACCAAGGAATTAGGTTTCATCCAGTGTACATTCAACCAAATGTTTCATCTGAGTCAAGAGCCATGATATATTAGTAAATCAAATCGTAAATAGAAACTGATATGTCACAGAAAAATTGGCCCTATTTTTTGTTGAATTATATTTAAAAGAATAATTAAATGTTTATCATTTACTTGTAAAATATCTGATAGCTGATTAGTATATGATTGTATAATATACAATAATTTTATCTTTAATTGTTGTTTTTTCATTTTATTAGCTGTTTTTTTGGAGGTTTACAACCTACTGATATTTTTGGTGGTTCGTGTAGAAACAAAATAAATAAAAATATTTGATGAGTCAAATTGGTCTTGTAGGCCTACATAAACATTTAAAGAAATATGATATGAAAGCAATTTAAAATGAATTGTTTCATTTTTTACTTATTCCTTTATGTATGTCATTTAGAATAGAGTTTTTAGGTTGGTCCTTTAGTATAAGGTTAGTTAAGAAGAAACCCTACATACATGGTGGTGTATATAGTGGATGATTAATGTAGTAGGCAATCCAAGAAGTAAATCCCCAGTAAAAGGCACAACTCTGCAAACAAAACAAAACAAAACAAAATAAAAGTTAGGAAAAATATGTAATATATATTTCAATTGTGACATACATTTATATTACATGGATGTCACAATTTGAAATCACCACATACATTTATATTAGACACTGCAGCATTTATATGTAAAATGGTACAAATTGTCTAAGCTAAATAAACGGAATATTTATTTGCCCAATGTAATAGTGAGAGAGGAGCCAGGTAGGGGCTGGTTAGGCAGGCAGAGAGGGAGGGTCTCAGAAGAGGGCCAACACCTGTGGGACTGTGCCTGCACTGCCCCTGTTATGGAGTTAACAGGACAAAATATGGTTAAGGATTTCTTGTTATAGCAAGATATTTGCTCAAAAGGGACATTCCAGCCACCCGCAGAGGCACAGACAAGGACCGAGGGTGTCCTAAAACGATCCTGACCACATTATAATGCTATTAGCATTGTGCTTTAACCCTCCCTGCTCCATGGGTTTCACTTAGGCACTCATGAGTAATAACCAAGATGGAGTAGCTATAGCCAAACCCAGGCATGCACAGATGAAAAACCCCCAAGGGGAATTTTACCACTCCCCTTAGGGTAGAACCCACAAAAGACTTCCTTGTCTTTGCCACATAAAAGACTGAGGACTCAGACCCATTTCTTACAACCCTCTTCATGTCCCTTGTTGCTGCTGAGAGCATTTCTATTGCTTAATAAATGCTACTCTGCCTTACACACTCTCTGGTGTCCATGTTCCTTATTCTTCTTGGTCGTGGGACAAGAACTCAGACCTCACTAAACTAAGGAATAAGGAGACTGCAACATTTTGGGGGATTGCTCGGGATCATGGGGAGGGTGAGTAAGAGCAGACTTCTTTTACTTTCATTTCCAAGAGCTCTTGGCTCTCTTTATTATATGAAACCAAACAAAACACTGGGCCTCTGTCAGTCAGTTAAGAGTGAATAGCATGGCTGTTGCTCCTACAAGACTCAAAAGACAAGCTTACCAATGAGGACTTTGTCAAAACCTCTTCATCCGTGGGTGTTGGGAATGTTTATTCTGTTCCAAACCAGTTTCCCTTCATGGAGCTCTAGCCGTTGTGTGGGACTTAGAAGGATATCCTGGGGCAACTGAAGGTATCTGGCTGAGGCTATATCTTGATGTTACGCAAAGGCCTTTGGACTGGCTCCAGTCCCTGACAACCCATTAGGATGTTGGATAAAGATTTCCAGTATTTTATATCACATTTTCTTTCTTTTGAGACTATCATCGTTGCTCTCCCTTCTTTATATTCAATGTTATGTATGTTTTTGCAACCAGGAGAGATAATATTATTGGGAAAATTGAGTAGCTTGCTTACTCATCAGAAGTGTAACCCAGAACAATGTTGCTTTTACCTGTTCTTAGAACAAGGGATATATAAAGATTTAGAGAGTTTCCTTTCTCCAGTCAAGGAGACCCACTGGCACTGTAAAGGAGGCTATTTCTCCCTGGGTGACTATTCTCCTCTCCATCTAGTCTGCTTCTTATTTCCATGAGAGAAGTCAGCACTTCTCAGCAAGCATTGAAGTGTGCACTATGTGAGAAATCAATTTTCTTCTCCTAGGAGGCTTATTTTGAGGGATGCTCACCAAGCCCCAAACTCCTCTCTTTCAACCCTCTGTCTGAAAAGAATTTGGACACAAAGTTACAGGCTAACATTCCAAACTTTGCCAAGGTGCCTGACAAGGCAAAGATTTGTTTCTGTGGAGAGCTCTATAGGTCCTATGTCTGGGGGAGCCCTAATTCCCTGGTTACTAGCACACAGAATTAGCCAAGCCAACCCCTATATTTTCAAAGACACCTATTCTTCCTCCAAGTTTAACAACCCCTGGGCAGGAAGAAGGGGCTAGTTTTGGAGGTCAGTCACTTTCATTTCCTTGAATGCTATGATCTGGCTCTGTCCATTACCTATCAGTGAAGGGATGCTCTTTAAAGATTTAAGGACACCCCCCCCCCTTCATTAATGTTTCTTGTCCCAGTTCAATTACTTCAAGGTATTTTCCAAGTTTCAAGTGGGAAGCTTTGGGTATGAAGCTCAAAAGAAGAAATAGATCTGAGGGACCCCAAAGGTGGTCAACACTGGAGAGCTGGGGTGCAGCATAGGTAAGTGTGACTATTCCTACCTTCCAGCCCTCCTGGTCTGTTGTTGGAGGTCACACTTGCATCCACAGGTGACACCTATAAAGGTTACTGGGACCCAGAGGATACAAGGACGAGGAGAGGAGAAAGGAGATGCCTTTTCTCTCTCTCTCCCCATCCAAGTTCACCCTAAAAGTGGAAGACAGACCAAAGGATGCCTTTTCTCCCCTCTCTTTCCATATGTGTAACAATCCGTCTTCAGCCTGCACTCCCCTTAAGAACAACCTGGATCACTGGGACTCCTTTTACCCTCAGACCCTAATGTTCACTCTGGGCAAGCCCCAACATCACTCTTTTATAGAGGCCTTCCAGAATTTAACCCATGTATATAAACTGTTCTAAAAGGATGATACGTTACTCTTAAATCAAACTCTGACCACTGCTGAGAAACAAGCAGCATTGCAAGCAGTAAAGAAATTTGGATATGAGCTTCATATCTCACATAATACCAGAGACAGGGGAAGGCCTTATCCAGTTGGAAAGACAGCAGTACCGTTGAATGACCTAAATAGGCTTCTAATGATAATATGGGAGAATGGAGGAGAAAACACTTTCAAATATGCATACTGGAGGACTTACGAAGTACTAGAATTAGGACCACATGAGAATCCCTCTGCCTTTCTGGAACAACACCCTCTCACAGCCTGAAAAAGCCAGAGCAGTTATCTCCCCGTTCCTCCTAATGGCAGTTAGGGTTAACACTCCAGAGTGGGGAATGAGAGAGGAGGTAGGTAGGGGCTGATTAGGCAGATAGAGATGGAAGGTCTTGCAAGAGGGACAATGCCTACAAGAACACACCTGAACCACCCATTATGTAGCTGGCAGAAGGAAATGTGGTTAAGAATTTCCTCTTATACCAAGATGCTTACTCAGAAGAAACTCTCCAGCCACCTGCGCAGGTACAGACAAGAACTGAGATGCATACTAAATTGATCCTGATCCTGAACTCATAGTGCCATTAGCATTGTGGCTTAACCTTCTCCCCTCCACAGGTTTTCGTTAGGCACTCATGAGTAATAGCCAAGATGGAGTATCTATGGCCAACCCAAGGCATGTGCCAATGCAACAACCCCAGGGGGATCTCTACCCCTCCCCTTAGGGTGTAAGCCACAGAAGACTTCCTTGTCTTTCCCACATAAAAGGCCCAGAATTTATCCCCATTTCTGGCAACCTTCTTCAGGTACCCTCTAGCTGCTGAGAGCTTTTATGTTGTTTAATAAATCCTACTCTGCCCTAATCACTGTCTGGTGGCCATGTGTCTTAATTCTTTTTGGTTGTGAGACAAGAACTCAGACTTCACTAAACTAAGGCATAAGGAGATGGTAACAGAAGCATTTTACAAATACTATTTTGATATCACTGAGAAAATGCATTTCTTTGCTCCACTTGTACTAATATTAATGGATATTTGTGATATATGTCAAGTTAACAGAATATTTTAGAAAAATTTGCTGAGAATTATTTTGTAAGTAGTAAATATAAATGAATTACTAAAAATAAAACATAAATTATCAATTGCATAAGATACACTAATATTTTTCCAACAATTAGTGAATTTAAAAAATAAATTATTTGATAATTGGTAGTAACACATGTTGATTGACTGGAATGGAAATGGCTCGGATTTAGGAGTTGTAGTCTATAATGGTGATCTTGAGCTGATTTGATTAATTGTAATATCTTCTATTAAAAAAGCAGTCCTAAATGACTTCTGAGGTCTCAGAATTTCAGTTTACTGCTTCACTGCAATGACAGCAATAGAATGGCTGTTCTGTTGCGATATTACAAAGCAGATATTTGACAAAAAACAGGACACTTTTTTTACAGACAAACCTTTTTTTGAAAATAGACTTTAAATTGAAAAACAAAATTTAGCTTAAATTGAAAATTGAGTTTCAACATGTTGTCTAATGTAATTTTCCATGTCAATATTTTATATATTTTTTCATGTTTTGGTAGTTATTTGATAGTTCATAACTGTTGCGTTCACAATTTCTAGAAAAGCAAACACACTAGCATCATATTGACAACTGCCATAATAATGGAATATAGTATCACCATTTTAATCCCACACAGATGTATATTTGTAGGAACGTTCTTATATGATATTCTTCTCTTCAAGTGGCACTCAAATAATCTGAATTCAATGCTTAGTATTACCAAAATTAAAAGATTCCTAGGAGTATCTAGCTTGTCTTGTAATATGAGGTAATGACAAATCTTTCTACAGGGTTAAGTTCAAATTAAATATATCACGCAAAAAGAATGGCATTTTAGGAAAAGAATGTTTAAGTATGCTTATACAATTAAACATGAAAGTCTAAGTTTCAGAAGGAAACAATGATTAAATATTTTGCAAAGGATCCAACATATAAAATGTCTCAATCATTATTAAAAACACAAAGCATCCTCACCATTATCAAATTTTTCAAAGGTGTGTGTCCTGCAGAAACTTTGTGAACAAATAAGGTTTCCAAAAGGTATCGGATGTAGTGTATACAATGACAGAAGCAAGCCAAGCTGGAAAAAAAAATAAAACATAAACATGAAAATCCTTTTGAAGTTCTGGCTTGCCTCATGCATGATACATTTTAATTTTTTTAGTTTAATATGCTAGCTATTAGGAAACATTGTTTCTGGTAGCTAAAACACAAATACTTGCTTTAATATTTTATTTTCACAATTTTCTAAATTTAGTAACAAAAGTAGCTGTTATAAGAGTCTCTATAAATTTACTTCTGATGACATTAGAAATATTTTATAATACCAGTCATAAACTGTTATGCTCACACCTGTCCCAGGAGTGGGTATAAATATAATAATTGCAAATATGTTCATATCGAAATACTTCGACTGAAACAGACAATTTACAAGTTTTAAAAATATCCAAAGCCTAGTTGGAATGTATTTGACATTTTATAATAGTCAGAATAACTTTTTAATTGTCTGGTTGTCCTTTAGCAAGTACTAAGATTGAGAAAATTTAAATTGCATTTTCTGTGCAGTAATAATGTAGCTCTGTGCTTTGTTTTTGTTTTGTTTGTTTTTTCCTACCTTTGTGTGTTTGTTTGTGTTGCTGTACTCTAAGTTACCACCTCTTCTTATCATTTTTATATAATTACTATCTTAAAAGTAAACGAAAATGTGATTGATTTACAGCAGTATATTTTTCTGGATATACTATAAACAATGTATTTTTCATGAAGATTTGTACCTATTTTGTTACATATAAAAATGTGAAATCTCAAAAACTTTGGTTGCTATTAAAAAAATCAATACGGATCAAAGATGACCTACTTTTTGTGCATTGTTTTTGTTTTTAGAGACAGGATCTTGCTCTGTTGTCCAGGCTGCAGTGCAGTGGCATGATCTCTCAGTCTTAAACTCTCAGGCTCCAGCAATCCTCCCACCTCAGCTTCCTGAGTAACTAGACTACAGGACCATGCCGCCATGCCTGGCTAATTTTTTTGTATTTTTTGTAGAAATGGGTTAAACCTTGTTGCCCAGGCTAGTCTCAAACTCCTGGGCTCACATAATCAACTTGACTGGGGTTCCCCAACTGCTGGGATTACAGGCATGAGACACCACATCCAACTGATGACATACTTTAACCAGTAAAGGTTGAACATAAAAATCAGCATATCATTTACTCTATATAATAATAAAATTAGACATTGAGTTTATTTATACGTTTGGGAGTTGATTTTAGTGGAAATGATTTCTGGTATGAGTAGGGTGACTTTAGGAAAAACAAATAATTAAATAAACACTAACCTGGTTAAGTCAGCAGCAAATTTATCATTCATTAATTCGTAAAAACAAAACTGTGAACCTATTATGTAACATAAATGTATTATGTGGTGCAGATACCTATAAGTATAATGGCAGACAAATTCTGAAAAAGGTGAGAGAGCAAGCATCATGAATATCTGGGGGAAGAGCTCTCTAGAAAGTCAGACAAACAAAAGCAGAAGTCCAGATACAAGAAGCTGCCTTGTGAGCACACAGGGTAGTTAAGGAAATTGGTATCTCTCCTCATTTTATTGTTCTTTTGTAGAAGTAGTTACAAAAACCCTTGACTAATAAAAATTTTTTGTTTTATAATAAAGCAGCAATGTAGCAGAGCCCTAAGTGAGAAATTTTGGTTCAAGCTATGATTTCTCTAAATTAGTACATTCACTTATTTTATATTACACCGTGAGAGCATAGAAACCTCGATAGATACAGCTAGAGACTTAGTTTATATATATGCCATCATGCACATCACTGCTAACTCACCAAGTCTGATTTTATTTCAAAATATTATTATTCTACTTAATTATGTTTAACTTCCAAACACTGATTATTTTTTGTGGATTGCTAAATTAACTGTAAAACCATAAATAGGCATGAATCCAATTCTTTTTCCCAACCAAATTATTGATAAAATCTTATTTATTTTAAATCAAGTAAGGTTCAGGTTATGAAGGCACAGCACAGAAAAGCACAGCTTCAACTTTACAAATAGCAAGGGAGGCATGGCGCTACACCAGGTTTCTGGTTTCTGTTGAAGAAGATAAGGAAATGTTCAGGTAAGAGGTTCATAAGATACTTGATGCAGATACAGTTCCTATGGGAGATGTGCCTTTAGTCCCCATGTGCGGAGGTTTCTAAGTGATCTGAAGAACTTTGTGGTGGTTGGGTCACATATAGAAATCTGCCTTCTACATGAACTTAGCAGAAATTTCTTTTGACATTATAATATGATTCAAAGCAATTTTGGAGACAACATTTTAATGTGTTTCAATTGGCTGTGGAATTTAAGAATTCATCTTAAAACAACATCATCCTGAAAATTAGGTGAGAGAAGCCCTGTGATTATTTTCTAAATCTAGATACCAAACATGCTGTATTTCGGTTTAAGAATAGTAAGGCTGGTGCAGTGATGCATGCCTATAATCCAGGCACTTTGAGAGACTGAGGCAGGAGGATCCCTTGAGCCGAGGAGTTCAAGAACAGCCTAGGCAACATAATGAGACTTCATCTCTAAATTTTTTTTTAAGCATTAGCTGGTTGTGATGGTGTGTACACCTATAGTCTCAGCTACTTAGGGGGCTGAGGTGGTAAAATGGCTTGAGCCCTGAAGAGTGAGGCTGCAGTGAGCCATAATTTGAGCCACCGCACTCTAGCCTGGGCTACAGAGCAAGACCCTCTCTCAAAAAAAAAAAAAAAAAAAAAAAATGTAAATATGAGTCGATTCCTTTGAGAATGACACTAAAGAAAACTTCTTTTTTCATGCTTTGCTACGTATCTGGTATATGTTACATATTTAGCCTAAAAAAAAGAATGCTTTTAGATTCTCCTTCCAATCTCTTTATCCCAGCCGCTTTTAAAAATAATTGGTCATTCCTTTCACTTACGAAAATGTGAAGAAGTACCTTCCGCCATAATTGTAAGTTTCTTGAGGCCTCCCCAGCCTTGCGGAACTGTGAGTCAATTAAATCTTTTTTCTTTATAAATTACTCAGTCTTGGGTATTTCTTCATAGTAACATGAGAACGAACTAACACAGTAGCTAATCAGGACAAGAAAGGAGGTCAGTGTGACTGGAGTACTGTAATTAAAGGTAGGCAAAACTTGATTCGAGGTAAGAAAGTTAGGATGAAATTAGTTCTTTATCTTTTAGTATCCATATGACCTAAATACTTACAATTTGCTTCTTAATTCACTTGAAGTTTATTTAATGCATAAAATTTGTTCAGGTCTTTTTTTTTTTTCAACAAATTTCCCTCCCCAGATCCCACTATAGCATCCTGAATAAATATTCTCTTTCAATTTAATTTGGCATATATTTCTTACAGAGAGACAGAGAGAGAAAGATTATTTTCACAATATGCTAAACACCACAATTATATAGAATACTTTGTTTATTGCCTTACTCCTTTTTTTTTTTTTTTTTTTTTTTTTTTTTTTTTTTTTTGAGACGGAGTCTTTCTCTGTCCCCCAGGCTGGAGTGCAGTGGTGCGATCTCAGCTCACTGCAAGCTCCACCTCCCGGGTTCACACCATTCTCCTGTCTCAGCCTCCCGAGTAGCTGGGACTACAGGCGCCCGCCACCTCGCCTGGCTAATTTTTTGTATTTTTAGTAGAGACGGGGTTTCACCGTGTTAGCCAGGATGGTCTCGATCTCCTGACCTTGTGATCCACCCGCCTTGGCCTCCCAAAGTGCTGGGATTGCAGGCGTGAGCCACCACGCCCGGCTGCCTTACTCTTTTTTTGTCATACTTCAAAATGGTATTTAATTTTGGATTTTGACTTATAAAAAATAACTTGTGGCCGGGCGTGGTGGCTCATGCCTGTAATCCCAGCACTTTAGGAAGCCGAGGCGGGCGGATCACGAGGTCAGGAGATCGAGACCACCCTGGCTAACACGGTGAAATCCCGTCTCCACTAAAAATACAAAAAAAAAAAAAAAAAAAAAATTAGCTGAGCATTGTGGCAAGCACCTGTAGTCCCAGCTACTCGGGAGCCTGAGGCAGGAGAATAGTTGAACCCGGGAGGCAGAGCTTGCAGTGAGCCGAGATCAGGCCACTGCACTCCAGCCTGGGTGACAGAGCGAAACTCTGTCTCAAAAAATAATACCAATAATAAAATAAAATAAAAATAAAAATAAATAAAAAGTAACTTGTAAACTTTTTTCTTCCTGTTCATTACTTAGGTCATTATTTCTTTCCTATGTAACATTGCCAAATAAATAAATACATTTTTAGGGAAGCATTTGTATTTTATATCCTATACATGGTCTTTCAATTTTGTAATTGTAAACTTCTTTTGACTACGTTTCTGAATTTCGCAGTTGCTCTTGACAGCTGTGATCATTGTTAAATTACCTCTATTTTAAGGTATACCTAATAGTTCTTAGTTTACAAATTTGGAAGCTGGTGTACATACACTATGTGTGGTTATCTAAAATACATTTCCATAAAATGATATCCACTTCAATCGCGTTTAGTAACAACCTTTATTAATATTTTACCTGCTTACTAGTTCATCCCCTCCTTAACGTGTATGGTGTGTGTGTGTGTGTGTGTGTGTGTGTGTGTGTGTGTGTGTGTGTGTGTGTATCACTTACTGTACCACTGGGTGGCGTAATCTTCTAGCACTCTCTTTTCCATCATATATACATGGGATCCTCAAATAAAAGAGGAGGTATATTAGCAGAGGTCCTGTATATTCAGCCAAAAACACCTGAAAATAAAACATGGTTTAGATTAAACGATAAAAATAGATGTTTTTAAGGTTCTTTTGTGTCTATGAGTATTAGCCTACTGCATAAACTGGTGAAACAGGTAGATTATTTTGTAACTAGATTAAGTGATATTGCAAATAATGACTTCCTTGGAAGAACCAGGGGGAGAAAGCCTAATATATGTACAGTTAATTTGGAATAAAAATAAAAATTGAACCTAATAAACTGGTTTCTTTCTTCATATATAGTAAAAAAGGAGATTTTATTTTAATAAACAAACGATTATTAATATATTTTTCTGTGTATTTGCCCAGTCCAATACACACTTAATCTTCTGTATAAACTGTCCCTGTCAATAAATTGAATGAGCTAGAGTATCTTTTTTCTTTTTCTTTTCTTCCCTACCCTACCCTCCATGGGCCTGTCAGCTTGAATCCATTGATTTGACTCTAATTCAAATGGAAACAATTCAGTTTTCTCTATTAGAAATTTTGTATTTTAATTCTAATGAGTCTGGTTGTATGGTTAAAAGAATTAACTTTTGAGTGCTTGAGCTGAGTGGGGGTAACCATATTTGAGCTATAGAGAGACACTAACAATATTTGGAAAGGTAATTGAAAAAAGACCAAGTGATTGCAAAAGATTAATTGGCTAACTGGTCTAAATTTGGTAACTGTTTGATTTTTTAGTGCTAAAATCATGTTAAATTTCCTCTGAAGTATTTAGACAGATAAGGGAAAGTAATTTACTTTGGAGTTTTCAAAGAGAAAAAAAATACAACTTAACAATAATAAATTTGACTGCCATTAACTATTTCGTCTTCATCTGCTACCATTTTTTTAAGAAAAATTTGAATCTGCATGTTTTGCTCAAAAATGCAGTTAGCTGTCCACATTGGTTAGAAATCATGTTCACAGCTCTGTTGAGAAGATTGTTAGAATGAATAATACATATGCATGGTTTCATATATATTCATATACATATATGTGTGCAATTAAAAGTTTTATATACATACATAATTACACACAAATACATAAATAGTAATTTACATATGGAGGTTTCTTCAGTTATAATTCTGCCTTTTAGAAATATATATATATTTTCTCATGTACCAAGAAAGATTTGTGTGTGAGAAGTAAAAACAATGCAACTTCTGATCAAGTCATTATAAAAATCAATCTCATTTGAGAGACTGTAGTAATTTATGGCTTACAAAATACCCCATTATTCAGATATAAAGAAAATGTTTGCCACTTGTGAATGTGTAATGATAGAATGCCAAAACTCTGGAATAATGAAGAGGGTAATTGTTTTAGTACAATAAAATGTTTAAAATAGTTATTTCAACACCAATTGATCTAGTGAAGTCAAATTTGAGCAAATTCTCTAAGAATATATCAGGAGTATAAAATGTTGTGTACAATAGTTAACTTGGACCAAGTGTCACTCTTTATTAACTTAATAAAAATGCTAACACAGATCTGAAGTTTCTTCGCATGAGAGGAAATTAAACTATAATCTTATCTCAATCATCTCTCAAAAATAATTCGAGAGCCTACTAGTATATAAAATATGTTTTAGAAGGCTTAATATTTTATAAAGAATATTTTTCTGCTAGAATATGGAGGGTTATGAATAATATGTCCTGAAAGCACTAGAGAATGATAAGTAACTTTTGGACAATGCATTTAAAAAAATTATTTCAGTGCAAATAGAAGAAAGGGGAAAAGACGATTTATTAAACTTAGAAAGTAATCAGAAAATAGTTCAAGATGAAGAAAATGAGGGCTAGATAGACACATATTAATACGGTCTTCTGAAAATGGAACTGGTCTTTTCTACTAAAGGGAAATAAAACAAAATCAAAACCAAATACAATCAAGTAAACAGATAAGCAGTCATATACAAACCAAGTACATCACAAGAACTTACAGACTAGAAACTCCCCTGTAATACAGAATTATACTGAAGACTATATTCTAAAGAGGCAGATACACCTTTTTCTTATTTTGAAGACAAACACTATATTGAAATTTCAATTTATTTCTATTATCAAATAGTATTTATATTTCCTCTTTCAAAAAGTTAACTGTATTAAACTAATCTTCTGTTTTGAATACAAAATTCATTATTTGTACTAGGCAAGCAAGGAAATTGAGAGTCTTTGAAACCTCAGTGGAATCTTCAACGTGATATATGTACAAATTGAAAAAGGTAATAATCGGACGGGCGCGGTGGCTCTCGCCTGTAATCCCAGCACTTTGGGAGGCCGAGGCGGGCGGATCACAAGGTCAGGAGATCGAGACCATCTTGGCTAACACCGTGAAACCTCGTCTCTACTGAAAATATAAAAAATTAGCCAGGCGTGGTGGCAGGTGCCTGGAATCCCAGCTACTCGGGAGGCTGAGGCAGAAGAATGGCGTGAACCCGGGAGGCGGAGCTTGCAGTGAGCCAAGATCATGCCACTGCACTCCAGCCTGGGAGACAGAGCGAGACGCCGTCTCCAAAAAAAAAAAAAAAAAAAAAAAAAAAAGAAAGAAAGAAAAAGGTAATAATCTGCTTAAAAAATACATTGAAACATGGCTGCAACTGTGAATTGGTGAGAGCCCATGTGCTTAAACTGTGCTTAATGCATTTCGTTTTATCTTGAAAAAAAAATGAGTGCTATCATTATTAGGGCATTGTTGGATTTACTATCTCTTTTTCTAAAATTGCTATCAGCAGTTAAAAAAATGTATATTTCAGAATTGTTGAAAACAAAATAAAGTAGTTTTAACCTTAATCTCCTGAAGATAAGGGTGTTGCATAAAGTTTTGGGAGCATTTATCACTTGTAATACAGTAAGATCACTTTGTACTTAATGAATACTGTTGAAGTTAGTATCCTGCTAGATAAAGATTGTGTTTTTTTTTGTAGTTTGACATATAAATAACATATAATGGAAATTTCTATTCTAGATAATTCAAACACAGAATACTAATGAGTCTAGTGAGAAAAACTGATCAAAATATTTTAAAAAAGCCTTTTCAGCCTTCAGAGATTTAATGTCATTGAGGAATTAGAAGGTCAAGAATTTTGAAATGGGGGATCCAGAGAAGAGATTGAACCTTGCATAAGAAGCCTCATATGAGCCCGATAAGAACAGATTTTTGGTGGGGCCTGGGAATGAAAAAACAAAAATACTTGTTCATCATCTCTGAAGGATGAAGGTGGACTCATAAAACTGTCTCCACAGATTCTAAAGCTCAACCTAAAATCATTTCAGTCATTGATTTGATCAAGATGACTTGGATCCAATAATACAATTCATTCATTTAGAAGATGGTAACTTATATTTGAAAGAAGATAAAAATCACCGTAGGTCTCAGCTATCATTAAAATTTTTCACATACATTTTCTGTACTTAGAAATATGCAGGTATACAAAGACCAAACAGACTGTGAGCAAAACCAAGAGAAATAGCAAAAATAAAAATAAAAAAACTGAAGATGCACATGACAGGAATATCAGACACAAACTTTAACAAAAACTATCTCTTATGTGTTAAATGAAAGATAAGGTTGAGATTTTCAGATATGTAAAAACTTTGAAAAGAAAAATATTGAAATGTAATGTAAAATTTAAAAGAAGAATTTAAAGAGAATAATGGACAAGAAATAGTTGAATAGATAATGGTAGCTAATTTTTCAAATTATATGCATGTGGGTGTGCGTGCATGAACACATGAAACCACCAACTCAGATAAAACTAAAGCAAGGTAAATAAAAATATGATAATAATTGTGCATATCATAGTCAAATTACCGATAACAAAACCAAACAAGAATTGTTTAGAAAAGACACGTTACTTTCAAAGGAGTAAAGCTGACTTTTCAACAGAAACAATGGAATTCAGAAATTAAAAAAATAAAATATTGTGAAGTCAAGAAAAGAGAACTGCCAACATAAACTTATTTTTATGTAAAAATATTCTTTAACAATAAAAGTTAATAAGGACATGTTAAGGTAAACAAGAATGGAGATAATTCATCAATGACAGAACTACAATAAAACACTAAAGATGTTCTTCAGGGAGAAGGAGACAGATGTAAGTTCGGCATTAGAAGAAATAACTAAATCGCAGCAAAAAGGTTAAGTCTAAAGGATAAGGTATTTGTTAGATAAAATTTTAGTAATGTATTTGGATTTAAGATATATGGAAAATTATATTATACCAAAACCATGAAAATGAGTCAGGAGGAGCTCAAATATAAAGTCATTCAATGTCATATTCAATATTTATGAAGTATTTTTACCTTAGTAAAATCAAATGTAAAAATGTATATTAGCATTTAATATCTCAAGGGTTCACTCTGTAATCTCTTTGGTAACCCCTAGAATTAGTAAAATAGAAGATATAAATACCAAAATAACACAAAGGTAATAGAAAAGACAGCATGACAATTAGTTCAAAATAAGGTAAGAAAAAAAGATAAATAAGGGTTATAGAACACGTGAGAAAAATTGAAGAAAATTAGATTTAGAGATTAAAAATGTGGAATTTACAATAAAAATAGGCTATCATTACAGTGTAAAACATAAAACTACTAAACTCATAAGAAAACGCAGGAGAGAACTCCAGGGCCTAGAACTAAGTTGAAGGATTCTTATATATGAAAGTAAAAGCATAATCTTTAAAAGAAAACCTCGATAAATTAGATTGCATTAAAATTGATAACAATTCTTTCAGTGAAAATTTCTGCTAAGATGATGAAAAGACAAGTTAAAGAAGCAGAGAAAATATTTCCAAACCACATATACAAAGACTCGTATCTACATTACATAAAGAATTCTCAAGACTCAACACTGTATCCCAGATAAATTTTTTAAAAAGTTCATACAAATACCCCTAATATTCATTGCAGCTTTATTTCTTAATAGCAAAATACTAAAAACCACCCAAATGTAATTCAAAGAGTAAATGGTTAAACAAAGTCCATTACATCCATATAACTGAATACTACTCACCAATGTAAAGGAACCAATTACTGATACAAACAAAAATCAGGATGGATTTCAAGGACACTATGCTTACAGAAAAATTAACATCAATCTCAAAATATTGTTAGAATCCTTTTATAGAGCATTTTCCACATGACAAATATAGGGAGATGAAAAACACATCAGTGGTTACTCCAGGATAGGAAAAAGTGTATGTAAGTATGCGAACATAAAAGGAAGAAGTTCCTTCTTAAGGATGAAGCAATTCTCTATCTTGACATTGGTGTTAGATACATGAACTTATACAAGGGATAAATTGTATAGAATCACACATTAACTCATACATACAT
Organism: Pan paniscus; assembly: GCF_029289425.2. NCBI lineage: Eukaryota > Metazoa > Chordata > Mammalia > Primates > Hominidae > Pan > Pan paniscus. The sequence goes on along the minus strand of NC_073252.2, from coordinate 65,561,306 downwards.
GAATTAATACAAAAATGGTGAAAACTGCATAACTTTAATTAATTAACAGTGTTCATATAATGAGAATTGTTATATTTATTTTCATATTAATCTTTTATCCTAAGTTTTTAGTAAGTTAAATGAGGCAAGATTTTACTCAATATTTTGTAACACACTGTTAGTTGGAGAAAAATATTAAAATCTTAATTTTAACCTTGCTAAATTAGATTATTTCCCTATTATATTTATTATAGGAACAAATGTTCATATTTTTCAAAGAACAAGAATGTCATATGTGGTAAAACATTACTTTTGTTGCATAATTTAGTTGATATGAAATGGGTGTAATTGCAATGTAATGTGTATATTTTTAGCATTTAATAGAACTGACTCATTTGGAGCAAAAAGATGTGTGATCCATGGGGTTGATGTAAAAATATCCAGCCTATTTGCAGAGTTCTCTTTGTCACATAGATGATTTTCCTCTCAAACAAGCTATAATTTTCTAGTACAATTGTCAAATAATTCCACTATAGTGTGTTTTCTTCTCAGTGCTTATCCAAGTGATGAAGCTGAAATTTCTAATGATTTAATGGTTTAATGCTGCTCACCCTGACACAATTTCTGTAAACAGAGTTCCCTTTTCGTTGTAAATGTGGACAAAGACCCTGTGAATATTTTAACCTTTGAAGACCAAACACTCTTTTCTAAAATCTCTTTAAGCAAAGGTCTGTAGACATCACATTTAAGTACAGTATTAAAACTTTATTTGCAAATGCATGCATCTTCTATAGGTTGTTTTCTAAACATTAAAATGTGCTTCATAAGAATTCATAAGATTCTAAACTCAATCTTTAGTGGTACAAGTTAGTACTCAAAAGCTCAATATACTTTGGAAAATAAATCAACTATTTTTTATTTGATATTCATTTATTTGTTTGTTCAAAAAATATTTATTGAGCTCCTTACTGTACTGCAAACACGACCATAGAACATTGGCAGCTTCTTTTCTCACCTTTGTGGGCATATATACTACTAATTTCTTAAAGTTTTTCACACAGAAAATATTTTCTTAATGAAAACATAAAATAGAACTAATTAATTACATGGGAAATATATCTTAAAAAGAAAGACTGTTAGAAAATATTCACAGATGTAGCAATATTTTAATTAATAAATTTAAAATTAAATTTGTGTTAGATTAAAATTAACAATTAAATATTAATGTATAAATTATCATACCTTTGTAAAACTTACAAAAATTGGTTGTTTAATTGTAAAGAAACATCTCAAATCACTATGAATGGTAATGTTGATTGTTAATTGTGGCAAAAAGAAAAGTCATTTTGAATAGAAAAATATTAAAAGTAATCACAAATATGGAGTGGAATGTAACTGCAAAGAAAACCTTTCATAGTTTAAATAATACAAATAACAGAAGTTTAATGTAATTGAAAGAAAAGGAGCTCACTATTCTTTGTATATCAAAACTGTTTATTAATTCTTTCACTGCCTCTGTTACTAAATATCATATTAACATTTCCTCTTGCTGTTGAAGCTATTCCATTGATTTATTCTATTACCCATGAGTGTTTCAATACTGTGCACTAGTACCAAGTATTTTCACTGCCTCTTAACCCTCTATGTCTTTTCAATGTAGTCCTCATTCGTCTAATGCCATTTTCAAATACCATGATTTTAACACCTGCTATTTTCCTCCAAAAAGAGCCAAAAGAATATTTTCACAGGCTGAAGGAAGTTTACTTTTTCATGGTCAGTTGCCAAAAGTTTGTTTCTCTGCCTGAGAATCTCCTTTTTAACTGGATATTCTATACTCTTCTCTCCAGTGTCAAAAGAATCTGTGATGTTCCTAGATTACTAGAAGGAAAAGGTAAGGAGATACCATGTAAATAACAAAGCATAGGTGGAGCAGATGAAACCAGCCCAATAGTCCCATAGACAGTAATTTTTGGATAAATGTAGAAATTGACCCCTATTACTGTTAAAGTTTGAAACTTGTATCTGTTCTACCTAAGCTCATTCCTCAGGAGAGAACCTTCAGCCCTCTCAAAAGAGTATCAAAGAACTGAAATTCATCAGATCACCCCACCAGATGCCTCCTTGTCCCTCCCTAGTACCTGTTTTCTTACACATTGTTACATTTCTTCCCTGCTATATAAACCCCTAGTTTTAGTCAGTCAGGCAGATGGATGTGAGACTGAGCTCCCATCTCCTCAGGGGCAGCTTCCAAGTGATGCCTTCTTCCTTGGCAATACTTGTCATCACCATCATTGGCTTTCTGTGCAGTGAGCAGCAGGACCTAGACCGAACCTCTGGTATTTTGGTAACAAAGTTGAAGCTCCCAGTCATAGAGTGGGTTGACTTTAAAAAAAAAAAAAAAAAAAAAAAAGGAACTTATCTTCCTTTTTCAAAACTGTGGTTTTTCTATTGCTCCAATACTTGAGTAGAACTTTGGCCACTGGTCATAGTAAGAATAGAAAATTAAAAATACCTTTCAGTACATTTTGTTTCGCTATGAGTTTATTGATAGAATTAATCTGTCAATAAATTATTTAGAGCAAAATATGAGAAATGTATATTACATTTCAAATTAACACTTACTGTGGTCCAACTGACTTGTTGACCTAGGTCTGTAGCATACAGTGTGACAATGGAGGAAGCTGCAATACTTTGAATGGTAACGTAGTCCTTCAAAAAAGGCCCGCCTAAAATAAAAATAACAAGAAAATTTTATTTTAATACAATTTCTTAGCATAACGATAAAGAATTTCTTAGTGTAAAATCAGTAAAAGCTAATGATTAATTTAATATGGAAATTACAATGTACAAGAAATCTTCAAAGTAAAACAAAATGTGAACAATGCCATTTTATAACATATATCTAGCAACTCTTCAAATGCACAGTGGTTTCCCAATACCATCTACCCAAAATTTAGACTACCATTAGTTACTATCCTATTATTTCTGAGAACATGTCATATTAGGACCTAAACAAATAACATACAGGAATTTTTTAAAGTGTAATTTTAGAACAGGTGTGAAGGCTCACATCTGTAATCTCAAAACTTTGTCGAGCTGAGGTGAGCAGATCGCTTGAGCCCAGGAGTTCCATCTTGGTGACATGGCAAAACCCTGTCTCTACAAAAAAACAGAAAAAAATTAGCCAGGCATGGTGCTGTGTGCCTGTAGGCCCAGCAATTCAGGAGGCTGAGGTGGGAGGATTGCTTGAGCCAGGGAAGTCAAGGCTACAGAGAACTGTGATCGCTTCACTGCACTCCAGTCTGGGCGACAAAGAGACCCTGCCTCAAAATGAAAACAAAACAAAACAACAAAAAGTGTAATTTTGAGTGTTAGTAGAACTACGTCTCAACTACTTTCTAAATGATTTTATAAGAGCATAAATTAGTGGTGGATAGATGAATGGTCCCTCCAAAGCACCAGGAGAATGGCATAATTTATCTTTTTAAAATATATTCTGGATGCTGTGTGAAAAATAGAAAGAAGGGAAGCGAGGTGATTATTTAGGAGACATTTAAAATTAATCCAGCTGGAGCTGATGTTTGTTGGGATTAAGGTGGTACTGGTGAGAATGTTAAAATGTATCAATTGTAAACATATTTGGAACATAGCCTAGATTTAACTTCTTGATCAACTGATTGAAAGGAGAAGATTCAGTGAGGTAAAGACAGTTAGATTTTTGGCCCGAGTACTTAAATGCATTGTAATGTCATTAACTGACATGAAGAAGACTACAGAAAAAGCAAGATCTGAGGGTAAAATTAAGAGTCCTTAAGGTATTTTAAGTGTGTGGTATCTCTTAGACATTCAAGAAAGAACTGACAAATAGGCAGCAGGGTAGAAGTGTGTGTAGATATTTGAAAGTCATTAACATTTAAAACCGTGGGGCTTCATGAGATTGTTTGTGTATTCAGCATGGAAAGAAAGGAATGAAAACACACTAAGGTTTCCAGTATTACAGACTTTAGACATAGTAAGACAAATATATAACAAAGGTTACTGAAAGGAGCTACTCATAAGATAGAGGTAAAATAAACATAATTGACTCCATTCTTAAAAATAACCATCAGACAAGTCTGGAATGTGTATATGGGAAGATATGTAAAAAAAATCTTTTTAAGCATTATTTATAATAAAATATTTGAAAAACACTTAAATGTTATTTAATAAGGTAAGAGATAAATATTTTGTTTTATTTAAAGAAATGTATACCAAGCAGGAAGAAAAATGAGTAGACTAGAGCTCAAATACCAAAATGGATTAATCTCTCAAATATAATCCTATTATTGTTGTTATTATTATTGTTATACTTAACATATGTTATTTGTGATTTATATTATCTACATCATTAAAAGGCATCATTCCAGTCTCTATTTTTGAAATAAAAAAAGTTAATTTGCATCTACCATTAGATGATCTTTCAGAATCCAAGATATCTACTTACATTTATAATTAAAGGTCTTTTAAAAGGAAATGAAAAATATACAATTATTGTATATTACATTTGAAGGCAGAAATTTGATAAATCCACTTTTAACAGCCAGATAATTTAGGTGGTCATGTTAATGTATATGGTTCTCTGGGTACTTTGTTGAAAACCATTTCATACTTATCTTTTAGAAATTTCATGTAAATTGATTACTATTTGTAAAATACATACATATATATACATATATAATTACATATAATTTGGTATTGCTTTGAAAATGTGAATGTAGTCCTGTGTTTACCTAAGAACACATGTGTGGTAGTCAGATTTCTTAGATAATCCTCAGGATTTCTGCTACCTGTATAATCCCTGAGGTTCTGCATATGATATAGGCTATTACTCCGTTGATTAAATTATATTGCATGGCTTTAAAAAATGAGATTATCTAGGTAGTCCTGATTTATTGCATGAGTTTTTATAATCTGTGTGCAGAAATCAGAGACAGAGGAATTCAGAGATCCAGTGCATTGGGAAGATTCACTGTGCTATTGCTGGCTTGAAGATGGAGAAGGTCAATGTCAAGGATACAGGTGGCCTTTGAGAAAAGACAGCCACCTCTAGGAAGTGACAGCCAGCAAGAACACAGGAACTTCTCTCATGCAACTGCAAAGACCAAACAAACAAACAGACAAACAAACATAAAATGCAAAAGGGTGCTCTCACCATTATTCCATCTGCGATGAGCACCCTTTCTGCAGAAAGTAATAATTGCCTTGCTGAGAGAATTAAATTTATGTTCGAGTGCTATTTCTTTGCAGCACCAGGGAACAAGCATTTCCAACACAAACTCTTCCAATAACACAAAAGAAGATGGA